>NC_089597.1:64241807-64381807 GCF_019320115.1 Miscanthus floridulus | reverse complement strand
TTATTCCTTACACAAACCTCACTCACCCGCTAAAGTGAGGTATCGGTCACTGAGTCAACTATTTAGGAAAAATCTCGAGTTTGTTAGGAACCACATGTACCCAGGGGCCGACCGACTGCCTTTCGGTCTTATCATCGCGCCCCTGTGTCCTACCACACCTGCTCAGTACAGTGCGCTACGGGCAATCTACTCGGCTCAAATAATCTCCTAGCTTCGCGGTCGAAAGGTACTTTATTCGGCCACCTAAATGTAAGGCATGCGTTCAACATGACTCGAGGCCCAACAACGGTCGGTCCTTAATCGACACAGACGGAAAGCACTACAGTCCAAAACCTTGTAAGTCTCTGTCCGGTCTCAACTTCAAATTAACACTTAGTTATACCATGACTACATAGTTATCCAAGCAGATCCATGTAACCACCTATAGCTCGCAGGTGATAGGAAATCACCTGACTTCTACCGGTCTAAGCTAGCTAAGCATTGACTCGACTGCGGATACCAGGGTAACAAGGATATAGTATAACAAAGGTAGACAAGGTATAATGCAGCAACGGTTGCAAACAACTCCTGAACGTAATGCATCAATTAAAGTAAGCATTAATTAATAATCGCAAACCGGGGAGAAAAATGCTCCGGGGCTTGCCTCTCTGGAAGGAGCTCGGGCGGTGATCGGGGCACTCCAGAAGTTCCTCAACGTCCTCCTCGTCTGCTTCGGTCACTTCTTGCGGCTGCACCTCGAGCTGCTCCTCGGGCTCCTTGGGTATGATGACCGGGCTCTCGGTTTGCGATCCTGTATGATGCAGGTGCATAAGTGCTTATGCAAAAGGTGCATCGGATGAAATGAACAAAATGAATATGCTTGCATGCAAGGTAGTCAACATCGTCCAAGAACATGTACTACAAGCACATGTTATCTACTACATTCTCTTCTACTACTAATATGCTACGTCAACACATCTCATTAAATGCTTCAAAGATACACCAAAGCTTCACTAATTTCTTAATCATGCATAAAGCAACATTTGATTAAACCCTAATTAATAATAGGTTTGAATAGCAACATCTATTTTTATAGCATAGAAAAATCTTCGAAAATTACCATAGCACAGTACTACCCTAAGTAGTCTACCATCAATTTTTTATGGCATTTGAATAAGTGAATTAGCCTACACAAAAATGACAAGCTATGGCATAATTATGATCATAAAAATACTTTGTACTGTGAAAAGTGTCAAACAACAGATGTAATATTTTTCCTATGTTCTACATAGTAAATAATCACTACACAAAAATTATCACATGCATGTTTTATACAAATTTTGCTCTCTAGCAAAAATAACAAAAATCAGCCATTAAAGGCACTTGAACTACACCTCATAATTTTTCTACAGGACATGCATGGCATATATTTTTCCTAGGAAGTACATTACACAAGAAGAGTAACAAACTTGGAATCATATTTTTCTAATACATATAGGATTTACTAACCATTTTACAAGATATCAGCAATATCAAGAATTAAATAAAGCTCTACATTAAAGTATCTCAAAAATGACATGCAATATTTTTATCATGTAGATTTGGTGACAAGGAACACAACAAAATTTGTTTCAACAAATTTGGAGCCATTTTGAGCAAGTTATAAATTCCCAAAGCATTTAAATAGAAATCTGAAAATCATTTCTTAAATCCTTTCTGAAAATACATGTTCAAAACTGCTAGATCCACCTGGCTTTCTACCCAGGCGTGCAACCCTACGGCTGACAGTGGCCCTACGGGTTAGCCAGCCCCACCTGCCAGCCCCTGAGGCAAAGGAGGTTGCGCTGACTGGCGTGAGCTCGCCGTCGGCGAGGTGGCCGGCGACAAGGTCACCACCAACGTGACCACCTTGCCAAGGCAGACACGGTAGTGCTAGCGGTAGGATCGGAAGAGCTCGAGAGCGAGCTGGCCGGCGGCCATGGCGGCGTGGTGGTGCAGCTCACCGTCGGCCGGCCATCTCCGGCCGAGAGGTGGCGCGAGAAGTGGCGTGGGAGCTTCACCGAGCTCGTGCGGTGCTCGTGCGCGTGAAGGGAGAGCGAGAAGGAGGACGGAGGGGTGGGGTCCACAGAGCGGAGTACTCTGGCGAGCTCGGCCACGACTTCGGCGAGGGATTCCTGGGGAAGGGGAGCTTCCCAAGGCTTACCGAGGTGAGCACGAGGTGCGTGAGGAGGAGGCGATGCTCAGGGCAAGATGGAGATAGACCTGGCGAGCTGGAGCGGCTGGAACGGCCAACTTCGGCGATGGCGCGTGGTGGAGGTGAGTGTTGCGGCTACTGCTTGCGCTGGCGGAGGCAAGAGAGTGATGTGGAGGAGTGAGGAGGAGCGCAGTGCAGTCGGGCAGATGAAGGCGCGATAGGAGGGGCGCGGGGCAGGCCGGCGGTGCCGCGCGGTGTGCTCGCCAGCGCATGGCGGCACGTGGCGTGTGTGCCCTGGCGCGGTCGGGTGAGTGCGCGACGATGGGCGTGGCGTGCGGGAGCAGGAGCGCGGCGCGGAGCAGGCCGGGCCGGTCTACACGGCTGGGCCGGAAGTGAGGCGCGAGGCCCACTTAGGTGAAATGATCTTTTTCAAATTATTTTCAATTCCTTTTTCATTCAAACGAATTTTTGAACCATTTCAAAGCAGTTTCAAAAGTTGGTGTAAAAATGAAAGTTGTTCCATTTTTCAAGATCTACAACTTTGCTTTTATGATCAAAGTCAAATTCCAAATAGATTTTGAATTACAAAATAAAATCAATATTAATTCAAAACCCTAATTTTGAAGAATTATTTTTAAAGGCAAAATTTGGTAAAAATTTAAATATGAACTTTGCTCCAAATTGTATCCTAAATATTTATAAGCTATCTTAGTGATCAAAACAAGAAATCATGGCATCCAAACATGAGCATGGCATTTCACATTGTTTTAAACATAATGAATTTCAATCAACTTAAGCACCACATGAAATGATACTTCATTTCTTTCGAAATGAAATGCATGAATGATGCTTATGCATGAGGTGATGATGATTATGCTCATGGGATGAAATGGTAATGCATGCTTAACACCGAGGTGTTACAGCCCTCCCCCCTTATAAAAATCTCGTCCCGAGATTTGGGTTACGAACCATTTGTTATAAAAATCTTCATAAGCTTTTTGTAGATATTCTCCCGTTTCCCAAGTTGCATCTCCCTCATCATGATGATTCCACTGTATCTTGTATGTTTTCACCACACTATTCTGAGTAGCACATTCTTTAGTGTCTAACACACGGACCGGTTGCTCACGATACACCAAATCTGATTTGAGTTTGATGCCCCGAGGTTCTATTCTTTCCTCCGGAACACGCAAACACTTCTTGAGTTATGATACATGGAAAACTAGAAAGACGGTACTCATTGTCTTAGGTAACTCTATCTTATAAGCTACTAGACCTCTTTTTCTAAGATCTTGTATGGTCCTACGAATCTAGCGGCAAGCTTTCTTTGGACTCCAAACCGTTTCTTCTTCATTGGCGTGAACTTCAGATAAACATAGTCACCAACTTCAAACACAAGGGGTCTCCTTCTTCTATCTGCATAACTTTTCTGACGTGATTGGGCCGCCTTCATATTTTTTTGAATAATATGAACTTTCTTCTTGGCCTCTTCTACAAAGTCAATACCATAATACCTTCTTTCTCCTGGCTCGACCCAATTCAGTGGTGTTCTACATTTTCTACCATACAAAGCTTCGAATGGAGCCATCTTGATGCTTTCTTGATAACTGTTATTGTAAGCAAACTCAGCTAAAGGTAACCATGACTCCCATGAACCCCTAGAAGACAACACACAGGCTCTTAACATATCCTCTAGAACAGCATTCACTCGTTCAGTCTGACCATCTGTCTGAGGATGATAAGCGGTACTACGAATCAAACTAGTTCCCAACCCTTTGTGCAAATGTTCCCAAAAGTGAGCCGTGAACTGTGGCCCTCTATCAGATACTATAGTCTTTGGTATACCATGCAACCTCACAATTTCTGCAATATACTTCTCGGCATATTGAGGTGGTCGATAATTTGTCTTGACAGGTAAGAAATGAGCGGTCTTGGTAAGACGATTCACAATCACCCAAATCGAATCATGTCCCTTTTGAGTAGTGGGCAAACCCGAGATAAAATCCATACTTATATCATCCCACTTCCAACTAGGTATGGACAAAGGTTGCAACAAACCTATAGGTTTCATATCAATAGCTTTCACTCTACAACACGTGTCATATCTGGCAACATAGGCTATAACTTCTTTCTTCATCTTGGTCCACCAATAATGAGGTCTCAGTTCTTGATACATCTTACTACTTCCCGGATGGATAGATAGCTTAGAAAGGTGAGCTTCATCCATGAGTTTATTCCTAAGCTCTCGATCCTTGGGAACCACAAGACGGTCGTCAAACCACAACACGCTCTGTTCATCCACTCTAAAGTGCTTAGACGGCTTTTCTTTTATTTTCTCTTTGATGTGGAATATTCCCTTATCTGTTTTCTGGCCTTCTATTATTTTACTCTCCAACAAGCAACTAATCTGAATACTATGTAACATAGCAGGATGCATCAGATTGAACCCATCTTCAAGTAATGGCTGCACATTCAAGCAATGTGACTTTCTACTCAAAGCATCTGCCACTACATTGGCCTTTCCAGGATGATACTGCACATTCAAGTTATAATCTTTGATCAATTCTAACCATCTTCGTTGTCTCATGTTTAGCTCTGGTTGGGTAAAGATGTACTTAAGACTCTTGTGATCTGTGAAAATATTGCACACATTACCAAGTAGATAATGTCTCCAAATTTTTAGGGCATGCACAACTACAGCAAGTTCAAGATCATGTGTCGAATAGTTGACCTCGTGCTTTCTCAATTGACGTGAGGCATAAGCAATGACTCTTCCTTCTTGCATAAGAACACAGCCCAATCTAGTTTTCGATGCGTCGCAAAACACATCAAATGGTTTCTCAATGTCCGGTTGTGCTAGAACAGGAGCGGTGGTCAACAGTTTCCGCAAGGTGTGGAAAGCTGCTTCACACTCCTCTGTCCACACGAACTTGTGATCTTTCTGTAGCAGACTTGTCATTAGCTTGGCAATCTTTGAGAAGTCTGGTATGAAACGGCGATAGTAACCAGCTAATCCTAAGAAACTTCTAACCTTAGGAACTGTGGTCGGTGCCTTCCAATCCATAACCTCTTGCACCTTACTTGGATCGACTGAAACTCCATTTTCTGACAGAATGTGACCAAGGAAAGGAACTTTCTTCAACCAAAATTCGCACTTGCTAAACTTAGCATACAGCTCATGATCTCTAAGTCTGGTCAAGACAATTCTCAGATGCTCTTCATGATCCTTCTCGTTCTCGGAGTACACCAGAATGTCATCAATGAACACAACCACGAACTTATCCAATTCTGGCATGAAAACTGTATTCATCAGAAACATAAAGTATGCAGGAGCATTTGTTAAGCCAAAGGACATGACAAGATACTCATACAACCCGTATCTGGTGGAAAATGCGGTTTTCGGTATATCTTGGGGCCTAATCTTGATCTGATGATAACCGGATCTCAAATCTATCTTGGAGAACACCTTAGCCTTGGCTAACTGGTCAAACAGAACATCAATATGAGGCAAGGGATACTTATTCTTGATGGTTACAGCATTAAGTGGCCTGTAATCCACACACATTCTCAACGTGCCCTCTTTCTTCTTCTTCACAAACAAGGCGGGGCATCCCCATTCAGACTTGCTTGGCCGGATAAACCCCTTTTTCGATAACTCTTCTAGTTGCTTCTTCAGCTCAACTAATTCATCCGGAGGCATCCGATAGGGTCTCCTTGAAATTGGAGCTGTTTCGAGGATTAACTCAATTCCAAACTCAATATCCCTATCTGGCGGAAGACTAGGTAACTCATTTGGGAATACATCCGGAAACTCACACACTACCGGAATCTGATGAATAGGAATAACTTCAGTAGCACATGTCACACTTATAAGGTCTGTTCTCCGAGGCAATGGTACTCAGAAAATCCTCCATGTTCTTCTGGGATTGTTCCGTGTTGTGCTGACTCCCGAGCAACTGTGCGAAGAACACCTCTGGGGTGAGCGGGGGAGGAGGTGGCAAATGCGGTTCATGGGGGGGCTCATTATTGTTGACGTGGTTTCCACCACCACCAGTCCCAGCACCATTAGCACCGGTCTCAGCGGCCTCATAAGTGGTACGGCGAGTATTTGTCATCTGCATATTTCAGCAACAAGTAATGATTGAGTGAAGTTGTAATAATTGTGAGTGAATGAAAAATTATACCGTACTGAATTTACTAGAGAGAATAAATTCATACAATAAAATAGAGGCATAATAATCGCATCCCAATTAAAACAACATCACTAATTAAATTACTTCAAATGCAAACATCGCGTCCATACAACCAAATTGCCAGCATACATACACTGGACTTTTATGCGTTCAGATATCGCATTACTAGCCAAGTTCCAATCACATGCCAAGTCTCATAAGTTCGAAGCAAGATACATTAGGTTACATGCCGACAAAAGAAAGGTCATCGCGACAGGACCTAAACACTAGCGCAAGGCAACTAGCCTACTCCTCGGGGCCGTCGTCGGGGTCGGAGACGTCACCATCGCCCCTAGGTGAAACTATAGGCTCATCCTCATCGTCGTCGTCGATGTCCATGCCAGCGGCGTCTAGAGGAGCATATGGGCTAACCCCATTGTAGAGCGCGTGAAACTCCTCGTGCAGGTTGACGTTGTACTCCTCTAGCTCATCAACCCTCTACAGCAGAAGGTCCCTCTCGTTCCAGGCTTCATTCCTTTTCTGAACCAACTATCCAATCATGCGGTCTGCATTGTTGTTGGCCTAAGTCAACGTATGCACCCGCTGCATAGCTCTATCACCTCTCTCTACCGCCTGGTCCTGCTGTAAGCTCATATCAGCCAACTGCTCCTACAAACTAGTTATAGCATGCGCCTGCTTCTTCTTCTACTTTCTTACCTTGAGCTTATCATGACCACGTAAGCCAGTCAAAGTCTAGTAGGTACACTCAAGACCCTGATACGCTCTGATAGCGACAAACATAGCACTCATAGCATGGTTGTCGCTAGCCTATCCCTTAGTTGGACCTCTGACCAAAGCACTTCCCTGAGGCTAAACCCAAATAGCATCACAAGGATCATCCCTAGGAAAGGTGCCAGCTAGAGCTATTGCAAGCTCACTGGGAAATCTGCTCATGATAGTCCCTGATGACACGGAAAGCTGCTCCCTCTACACCCTCAATAGGAGTGCGACCCTCAAACTCCAAGTGCCAACCATCCCATTCTGGAGCATCACCACGAGCAGGAACTGTGATCTCTACCACTACAAGTCCATCCTCTGCTAACTGGCTCTCATTCCAAGAGTACACCGGCTCTTGACCCTCTGGGTACCCCACATCATGGAGCACTCTCCAAAGCAAGGTCAGCATGCCAAACTCGCTCAAGAAGGTGTCTGTGGTGCGGTGCTCCCTCAGGGCCAACTGACGTCAAGGTGCCCTTCCTCTAGTGGACTTACGGGCGGTCTGCTTCGTGTGGGCCATCTATAGCAAAATTTCTTTTATTACCCCGTGGGAACATATTTTAGGTGATACAACTTTTATCAAAATGAGATAATCAATTTATAAGGGGAGGAATGCATGACATGAATGAAATGCACAAGTAATATGATGTATGTACGTGCCGTACGTTCTCACAAACTTATGAAACAAATAATTTCTAGCGACGAATTCGCTGGCATACAAACGATCTCTCAAATACGTATCTAATACGTTCTATACGATAACGTTGTTATGTACTTGCAGAAGATTCATTTCAGCCCAATTTCTAATGAATGCATAAAAGCAGTAAATTTTTATCTACACGCTCTACACGAATCCCCAGATACGTGTACAATGGTAGTAACTACCCGAACCATCGTCCTATTGACGGCATCGCCTCAACGGACGGAATACCCACACATGAGATACCTTTGTAAAACATGCGTAGAACATGTAATTACTCCAGCATCATATAAGCATTCACCCTAGATCGGCGGTGTATCCGATCATGCTCTCACAACTCACACTTACCGAGGCATAGAGGCAAATGATCCATACACTACCACTCAAACAAGTGGCACTCATACAATAGCACGCCGTATGAGCAACGAAAGAGAAATATGATGCAAGAACCCCTAAGTCAGTACTTAATTAAGCCACCTAGAGTCCTTAACTGGGCATAAAGGATATGACCACTAGCACACTTTTTAGTTTGGAACTTACGTTTTTCAAATGCCTTTTTATTTTAAATACACTTGTGAACAGTGACACGCTAAACCATGCTCTGATGCCAGCTGTAACAGAACCGACCAATTATATGAAATTAAGTAAGAAAATCACCCGCTAGAGCAGACGATTTAGCAAACTTAAGCCTGTATAACCCGGTAGTCCGTGAAATCACGAAGGATTTCAAACCAACTAACATACCAGCCAAGATCGTAATAAGTTTAGCGGTCAACATCACATATTACATAAAAGTTCACATCACAGGTACATCAGAGTTTAAACATAGTTATTACAAAATGAGTTCAAATAGAAGTAGCGGAAGCCATTTGTTCAAAACCACACACACTCACACGGAGTTCAAATACAGTGCCAGCTAATGATCATCTCCAACAAAAGCATTAGACGAGACGTAAGGAATGACCATGCCCATGGTCCTAAGCATCACCCATCGCAGGATAAAGGCAGTTGATACAGTAGCCGTAATACATCTGCCCATCTGCAACAAGTGGGAACAAAACCCTGAGTACGAGAAGGTACTCAACTAGACTTACCCGACATAACCGAAAATAAAGTGACACCAAGGATTATGAAGGGCTTTATAGTAGGGTAGCTGACTCATTTGTAAAAAGAGGCATTTTTAGTATTTCAAGAACCTTTCCAAAAAGCATTATTGTCAAGTTAATTATTATTCACCTGTCGACTACATTTGCACCTATACTAGAGCAAGCCTGTGATTAAGCAAATAATGATAACCAATGATCATTAACAACTTCCATAATGTCATATTCATTATAACTATCCAAGTGTTCCATCAACATTACTACGATAAAGTAACTCAAGTCAAGTGTTCACTATCCAGTGAACGATGGCGATTCGAATCGATTATTAACCAGCTGGTAGTTTATTCCTTACACAAACCTCACTCACCCGCTAAAGTGAGGTATCGGTCACCGAGTCAACTATCCAGAAAAAATCTTGAGTTTGCCAGGAACCACATGTACCCGGGGGCCGACCGACTACCTTTCGGTCTTATCATCGTGCCCCCATGTCCTACCACACCTGCTCTAGTACAGTGCGCTGCGGGCAATCTACTTGGCCCGAATAATCTCCCAGCTTCACGGTCGAAAGGTACTTTATTCGGCCAGCTAAATGTAAGGCGTGTGTTCAACATGAATCGAGGCCCAACAACGGTCGGTCCTTAATCGACACAGACGGAAAGCACTACAGTCCAAAACCTTGTAAGTCTCCGTCCGGTCTCAACTTCAAATTAACACTTAGTTATACCATGACTACATAGTTATCCAAGCAGATCCAGGTAACCACCTATAGCTCGCGGGTGACAGGAAATCACCCGACTTCTATCCGGTCTAAGCCAGCTAAGCATTGACTCGACTGCGGATACCAAGGTAACAAGGATATAGTATAACAAAGGTAGACAAGGTATAATGCAGCAACGGTTGCAAACAACTCTTGGACGTAATGCATCAATTAAAGTAAAGCATTAATTAATAATCGCAAACCGGGGAGAAAAATGCTCCGGGGCTTGCCTCTCTGGAAGGAGCTCGGGCGGTGATCGGGGCACTTCAGAAGTTCCTCAACGTCCTCGTCTGCTTCAGTCACTTCTTGTGGCTGCACCTCGAGCTGCTCCTCGGGCTCCTCGGGTATGACGATCGGGTTCTCGGTTTGCGATCCTGTATGATGCAGGTGCATAAGTGCTTATGCAAAAGGTGCATCAGATGAAATGAACAAAATGAATATGCTTGCATGCAAGGTAGTCAACATCGTCCAAGAACATGTACTACAAGCATATGTTATCTACTGCATTCTCTTCTACTACTAATATGCTACGTCAACACATCTCATTAAATGCTTCAAAGATACACCAAAGCTTCACTAATTTCTTAATCATGCATAAAGCAACATTTGATTAAACCCTAATTAATAATAGGTTTGAATAGCAACATCTATTTTTATAGCATAGAAAAATCTTAGAAAATTATCATAGCACAGTACTACCCTAAGTAGTCTACCATCAAATTTTTATGGCATTTGAATAAGTGAATTAGCCTACACAAAAATGACAAGCTATGGCATAATTATGATCATGAAAATACTTTGTACTGTGAAAAGTGTCAAAGAACATATTGTTTCTATGCTTTGATCGAGTGGGCTGAAACAACTTGGCTAAAGTTCTATATGCCTCTTTATTGTATCAGGCCTTATGGGATTTGGTGGGAAAAAGTTCTTTTGATTCCCTCGTGGTCACCCTGTCTTATTTACAAAACCAGTGTACTTTCACCCTTCAATTTTTAAAAATTTTGTTTTTACACCCTGGACAGCTTTTGTTAATGTGGTACCGCATTAGCTATTCTCCGATGGCGCTATATCAGCTAAGAGGGAGTAAATCGCTATTCTACAATGGCGCTATATCAGCTAAGAGGGAGTAAATCGGGCTACGTTGATAGTTTAGGGGGTAAATTGGACTATAAAAAATTTCAAAGAAATTGTCCAAATATTTATTGAAAAATTAGGCATTTAAAAATCCTAAAAATCTAGTTTAACCATAAAAATCATAGAAAAATTAATTTAGATAAAAAAATATCAAACTCGCTTCATATTATTTCCTAAAATTATTCTCTATCTTATGGTGCCTAAATTGGAATGATTTGAATCTTTTATGGATTTATTTTGGTGCTTATTTGCTAGTAGATTTCGTTATCTGTTATAATTAGTCTACATTGACAACCAAGAGACTTTGATGACAATACAAGTGTCAAGTAACCACATAATACTTACTACTGTTTAGTATGAAACATAACTGTCACTCATCCATGTTCGTGTCACCGGATCCTAACACTATCTGTATCCGACTCCGAATCCGAAGAAAGAATAAGTACTCATATTTATATATGTACATATACGTTCGTATCTGATGGGTTTTCATCCCTAGCATTCACCGACAACTCTTTTGGTGAAATATCCCAAATATAGCAAAACTATACCTTTAAAGGTCTGTTTGGATGATGCGCTTTTTGAAAACTGTAGTATTACAGAACTGTGGTTTTATAAGCTAAAGAGACAAAAAAAACTATGGTTTTAAAAAAATAGAGGTCATGAATAGAGTTTCTCAAACTCAAAAAGACTATAGTTTTAACAAAACTATGGTTTTAGAGATACAAAATTTATTGCATCCAAACACCTAGTAGCTTCTAAAAAACAAAGTATTTCATAAAACCATGGTATTTCTCCAATACTTCAAAAATACTTTGCATCCAAACAGGGCCTAAGAGTATATTGGCATCTTAGAATACATAAAATGTGTTGAACCACTTAAGTATAGCATACTGTAGTGGTTTTTGCAACATAAGAGCATATCCAATTGTATTTCTTGAACCCACTCGATAAATCCTCATTTGGAGGGCCATTCTAATAAAAAATAGCTTTATATATCTCTACATCCTACGACAATTTTTTTATATCTTTTTTGGCACTTTGAAAAGCTAATTTCACTCTCTTTGTTTGTGCAAAGTGAGAAACCAGGAATAGAGAACAGAAATATTTAATTTAGTTATTAAAAAGCTGCTGAAGGAGATCTTTTTTTTACTAAAATCTCTATTTAGAGTTGCTCTAGATGGGCATATACAACCAAATCTCAAAATCCCAGTGACATATGGGTTGGCATTCATATTCCCCTGGCTTTAATGTAATTCTCTGTAAACTATGTGCTCGTATTAAATCCAATTACCATATATGTGTAAAAGATTTTATATTCACAGCCACGCTCCTTGTGCAAAAGAAAAGGAAAAGAAAACAAGAAGCACGCCCCAGCCGGAATAATACGTCCAGGTGTCCCTTCTGCTGACGCCTCTTTATCTCTGTCAGACACCTGATGAGGATGGCCCACCAAAAGGTGTTTTTTTTTTGAAGTGAAAGGCTTTACTGTGTTCGCTGGTGGATTTGTGCGCTGGTTTAGACCGGAACGTCATTGACTGATTGAAAAACCGACGAACGAACAGGGATGACTGGCTATAGTTGGTGCCGCAGACTATAGGGGACACTTGAAAATGCCAACATCTAGGCGGGCAATAAATAGCTTCCGAAAAATGATATGACAGCATCATGTGAACACGACGCGGAAAAAACGGATTTTCCTTTAAAAAAAAAGAAAACCAATTTCTCATTTCATGTGAACGCTGACGAAAAGGTAAATATCTCTCCCGCCAGCTTTTCAGCGACCCCCTCGGTTACCGCAAAATTCGCAGTAGCTGAAATAAAAGGCCAGGAAAATCGGCAAAAGACAGTAACCGCAGCAAATTCTGCGTATACCCGGGGTCCTCGCGAAAAAGCATACGCTCCCCTTCCTCTCTATTAATCCCTGGGCTTTAGACATTTTCTCCTCCGTAGATTGCAGAAGCTTTTTTTTTCTCTTCTCAGTATTTCGGTCGAGAAATTCGCGAACGGGTTAGGGGAATTCGAGGCAAGGATTTGCAAAAATCATGGGAACTTGATGCCGCTTCCTGTGCCCGTCGCTAATTTCTCCGTTTTATTCGCGTGATTTTTAGGGTTTATCTTGAGTTTTTCGTTTTCTCCGCCGTATTTCGTAGAAGAAATTTGTCACTGAAAATTTCGTTTTTTGGGGTTTCTTCCGTGCTACTGTGAAATTTGGAATCTTGTCAGAGAAAAGAGAAGGAAAAGGGAAAACAAGCAAAATAGTAAGGGGATTTTGTACCTGGGTGTTTGCTGTTCACTTGAATAAGTACACTCTCCTGTCTTAAGTACGCTTCTTGATCTCGCATAATTCATCGCCGGGACGCTGCGGCTTGGAATTTTTGAGCTGATGGCCGTCGTGTTTGCTCTCTAGGTCGGTGAATCTTGGGAGTGCCTGGCTCCGGCGAGATCGAAAGGAGGGACCTTTCCTTGGTTCCTCTGCTCGAGCTGTGCTTGCGGGGTGAACCATGTCAGCGATGGCGGCGGCAAGTGAAGCGGCGTATGGCGGAGGCGTGCAGAAGGGGTCCCTGCAGCAGCACCAGGCGCCGCAGCCCAGCCCCGGCTCGGTCTTCTACACCCCTGACGGCATCGCCGTCTACGCGAAACCAGCGATCACGTCGTTCTACCAACAGCCCGCGGGCAGCAATGCCATCGTGCCGGCGGCTCCGGGGCTAGCTCATTCCCCCGCCACTTCTGAGCCCTTCAAGCGCAAGCGCGGGCGCCAGCGCAAGTACGGCCCCGCGGACGGCGCCGTGCCCCTGGCTATCGTGCCCCCGTCGCAGCCACCCACTGCTCCTGCCCCAGCTGCCCCTGAGGCGTCACCCACTATTCCTCCTGGCTTCTCTCCAAGCCCGCAGGGTGGTGGCGTGGTGAGTCCCCAGGCCTCACCGGCGCCGCCGCCGGCGGCGGCGTCAGGTGCTCCCGCTGTCAAGAAGCGGGGCCGGCCGCCGGGCCCCTCCAGCAAGAAGCAACAGCCGCAGGCGGCAGCGCCTGGTAATGTTCTGCCTGCCTTTTCAGCTGTAGCGTAGAAGTAGCGAAACGTGCAAGGCGGCATTGATGGCTTTGATCGTATTTCTGTTCAGAGCTTCAGATACACGTATATATACTTGTGGTACTTCGGAATGGGCAAAACGAGCACCAGGGATTAGCATTCATTTATTTATCATTTCATTCATTCTTCTTTTCTTTTTGTTTGCTGCCATGCCGGCAGCAGTGGCAATCAGGGGTGGAGTTGTGGGCGGAGAATGGAATACTTGGTGATAATGACCTTTATGCCCTTGGCCTTCTCCATGCTAGAGTTTTCATTCAAAAAACGATTTGGCAAGAACTGAAAATAGATGAGCTTTAATCCTTTCCTTCGTTCTTGAGAAAAACACTATGAGGTTTCTTCAGGATTGTTGTCTCGTTGCTCTAAGTTGAACTGAGTCACTTAGGGGAAAGGTTGTGCTGCTGGCAACTCGAAAGTACTTCGTTCCGTTACTAGTTCGTGGTAGTTGTCATTATGTGATTTTATTTAGCTTATTGTGGTTCCTGTGGGGATCTGACCTTTTGTACTCTTAGTTGTGATTAATCTCCTGTTGGCTTGCATTGGCATAGTAATATTATGTTGTTCCAGTTCCGGATTTGAAATATTTTTACAGTATTAGCGCACTATTTGTGTTTAGTTTACTAAGTTGGAATATATTGAACTATTCATCCATGGTTATCTTTTGTTTAATAACTTAAGCGATGTTTGACTTTTGTTATTGGATCACTGCACCTTCAACTTTGGGCTCCTAATCCAAAAAAAACCTTTGAGCTCCTATGCATTTAGTTGTTATAGTTATTATAAACTTGCCGTTAGTACCATGTGTTCAGATCCCTCCAAAAGTGTACCTATGGCTATGGATATTTTGCTTGGCATAATAGATATCGTGGGACTATCTTGAGGTTTATACATATTAATTCAATTTGATGGCACTTTGATTATTAGATTATATATATAATGTTTCCTGAAATTTTGTTTTGGCAGGAGCAGGCTGGGCTGGATGGAAGCCTCATATTTTCACAGTCCAAGCTGGAGAGGTACACTGTCCAATGCTTATGATGCTCCTACAGATGTACTTATGCAGTCTTAGGATTTTTGTCATCTCTTATATCAAAATCTGTATGGGTTATGTTTACTTGCATCATTTTTTCAAGCTATACTAATAGCATCATTTTCTTAAGCTATATTGTCTATTCCATGGTTATGTGAAGTCATATACTGATTAATCTCTATTCTTTTCCGTTACGAAGTTGTCCTTTTGTGTTCCACACTTGCTATTATGGTGCCATAACTTTTTTTTCTCTATTTTTAATTACCTAGTGCAATTGTATGACTGTGCTGCTCTTTGGATATAAGATTTGTCCTGCCTCAGGAAATGTTTATTACGCCTGACATCCTGCTCTTTTATCTTGTGAACTTTATGTCATGCTCCTTAGCTTGGACTTCAGCAAACCATATATATACTTGCATGACCCATATCTTTAGTATACCCTTGATGGATAAGTCTCATGTGTGGCTGGTCTTTGTGGGGCTGTGCTGCTCACATGGTCTTTGTGGCTGTTTTTCTGTTTTTAGGACAGCATCTTAGAGGATAACATCTTAGACTAGAGGACAGCATCTTAATTAGGACAGCATATTAGCATCTTAGACTAGCATCTTGGCATATGCTTGGCTGGCTAGCAGCCTATAAATATGTAACCTCAACCCCTCAGGTTGGTATGGCATTTGTGTGAGTTTGTGTGAGAAATAGACAAGAAAATTGCCCCAACTCCTATTGTCATCCTCTCTCGATGAGAGTAAGAATTCTCCTACTACCAAGAGTGAGAATTCAGCGACTAACAACTGGTATCGGAGCCGTATTATCCTGTAGCTTGAGCATCTCTTGCTCATCTTCTCTCCCAGCCCCACAACAGCCCCAGCAGTTGGCAGCAGCAGCTCCTCCGGCCGCTCCTGTTCACTCCTATCCCAGCTCGTCTGAAGCAGCCCTCTCCCCACGTAGCAGACCCCCGGTAGCGCGTCATGTCCGCAGGGCAGTCTCAGCGCTCGGTCGCCTCGAGCACGCGGCGTCGGCAGGAGGCCGAACTTGCCGCGGCAGAGGAACGCGAGCGAGCGGCGGCAGAGACCGCTGCAGCGGCGGCAAGGGCGTCGAGGCTGGCAGCGGCGGAGCTGGCAGCAGCCAGAGCGGAGGCGGAAGCAGCGGCGGCGGCGAATGCAGCGCGTGCGGCGGCAGCGGAGGTCGAGGCTCTGCGCGGCAGCATCGGCAGCTCCATTTCCGCTGACGACACTGCCGACGCGGATCTCGAGCTGCTAGAGAGGGAGGCAGCGCGAGCGCGGGCGGCGCAGTGGGCAGCCGCGCACGCCCACGAGCGTGGCGGCAGCCCAGACAGGCGCGGACGAGCTGGCGGCGCTCCTAGAGGAGGCGCACACGGCGGTGGCGCTCCTGGGGCAGCCGCGCACGCCCACGAGCGCGGCGGCAGCCCAGACAGGCGCGGACGCGCTGGCGGTGCTCCTGGAGGAGGCGCACACGGCAGGTGGCGCTCCTAGGGCAGCCGCGCACGCCCACGAGCGCGGCGGTAGCCCAGACAGGCGCGGACGCGCTGGCGGCGCTCCTGGACGAGGCGCGCACGGCGACGGTGCTCCTGGAGGAGGCGCGCACGACAACGGTGGCGGACGGGTCGATGGAGAGCGCTGGCCTTCACAGGCAGCGTGGCTCTCTCTCCCCGGATCGGTACCGACGGGTCGATGGAGAGCGCGGCCTTCACAGGCAGCGTGGCTCTCTCTCCCTGGATCAGTACAGTGGTTACCACGGGCTCCAGGCTATTGTCAGGGACGTCGGTCCCGGCGGTGGGTAGCCTACCCTCACCAAGACCAACTACGTCGAGTGGGCTGCGGTGATGAGGGTAAAGCTCCAGGTGCGGCACATGTGGGAGGCAGTCCGGTACGGCGACGTCGACTACGACCTAGATCGACGGGCGCTGGATGCTCTCATCGCTGCAGTCCCGCCCGAGATGCAGTTCTCGCTTACCAGCAAGCGGACTGCCAAGGAGGCTTGGGACGCCATCGCTGCGGCACGCATCGGCAGCGACCGCGCCCGCAAGTCCACACTGCAGGCATTTCGCAAGGAGTGGGAGAACCTGGCCTTCAAGCCAGGTGAGGACGTTGATGACTTTGCTCTCCGTCTCAACACTCTGTTGCAGAAGATGGTGCAGTTTGGCGACGACACCTACGGCGAGGAGAGAGCTGTCGAAAAGCTCTTCCGCTGCGTCCCCAAGAAGTACAAGCAGATGACTCGCTCGATCGAGTCTCTGCTGGATCTCTCCACGATGTCGATCGAGGAGGCGATAGGTCGCCTCAAGGTCGTCGACAGCGATGAGCCACAGTCCCTCTCGGGGCCCATCACCACTAGGCGGGAAGCTCCTTCTCACTCGGGAGCAGTGGCTTGCCAGCCAAGGTGGCCGGAGGAAGGGGGAGCCTTCTTCCGCGACAGGCGGCCGCAAGCGTGGCAAGGCACGCAGAGACGCCCAGGCCGGGGCGCGAGGACGTGCCGAGGGTGATGCCCGCGGAGGCGCCTAGGGCGGCGCCGCCGGCAGGCACAAGCCGGCACGAGATGACACCTGCCGCAACTGCGGCTAGCTTGGCCATTGGGCCAAGGACTGTCGACAGTCACGACGCGGCCAGGCCCACGTCGCACAGGCGGAGGAGGAGGAGCCGGCTCTGTTCATGGCACATGCCAGCATCGAGCTACCTCCAGCGGCACCGGCCGCAGCGGCTCTCCTCCACCTTGACGAGCCAAAAGCACACGCCCTCCTCGGCGACAGCTCCGGCAACGACAAGACTGACGGGTGGTGCCTCGACACCGGCGCCACCCATCACATGACCGGACAACGGGAGTTCTTCACCGAGCTTGACTCTAGCGTCCGAGGCTCCGTCAAGTTTGGGGATGCCTCCGACGTGGAGATCAAGGGCGTCGGCTCCATCATCTTCACCGCCGTGTCTGGTGAGCACAGGCTGCTCACCGGAGTCTACTACATCCCCGCGTTGAGGAACTTCATCATCAGCTTGGGACAGCTGGATGAGAACGGTTCGCGCGTGGTGGTTGAGGATGGAGTCATGAGGATTTGGGATCGCCATCGTCGCCTTCTTGCCAAGGTATCCAGAAGCGCAAATCGACTCTACGTCCTTAACGTGCAGGTGGCACAACCCCTCTGTCTCGCTGCGATGAGTTCTTCGTCGGCTCCACCACAGCCGGCAACGCCACGCACTCCAACATCGACAGGCACCTCTCCGGGCATGTCTACTCCAGCTCGTGTCGAGCACAGCCCGGTTGAGCTCGCTACTCCGCACTCTCACGACGAGGAGCGCATCGACGCGTACCACGACGGCGAGCCATTGTGGTACCGTACGATGGAGAACCTTCTCGGCGACCAGCCGGTGCCGGGATCGGTGCCTCACGACCTGGAGGCGCAGTTGCACCTTGCGTGTGACGACGGCGAGCCTTGGTCGTATGCAGAGGCTGAGAGACACGCGGCATGGCGCGCCGCGATGCAGTTGGAGATGGATGCGGTTGAGAAGAACCGCACCTGGGAGCTTGCTGACCTTCCTCGTGGTCACCGCGCGATCACCCTTAAGTGGGTGTACAAGCTGAAGAGGGATGAAGCCGGCGCCATCGTCAAGCACAAGGCTCGCTTGGTGGCACGAGGTTTCGTGCAGCAAGGAGGGGGTCGACTTCGACGACGCCTTTGCTCCCGTGGCACGGATGGAGTCCGTGCGACTCCTCCTTGCGCTAGCTGCCCTGGAGGGCTGGCGTGTTCATCACATGGACGTCAAGTCGGCGTTCCTTAACGGCGACTTGAAGGAGGAGGTCTACGTGCACCAGCCGCCGGGATTTGCGATCCCCGGCAAGGAGGGCAAGGTACTCCGCCTGCGCAAGGCCCTCTATGACTTGCGGCAGGCACCGAGGGCGTGGAATGCCAAGTTGGATTCCACGCTAAAGGGGATGAGCTTCGAGCAAAGCCCGCACGAGGCGGCCATCTACCGACGGGGCAATGGAGGAAATGCCTTGCTGGTGGGTGTCTACATCGATGACTTGGTGATCACCGGCACCAAGGATGCGGAGGTGGCGGCATTCAAGGAAGAGATGAAGGCCACCTTCCAGATGAGTGACCTGGGGCCTCTCTCCTTCGACCTGGGAATCGAGGTGCACCAGGATGACTCTGGGATCACGCTTCGACAGACCGCCTACGCCAAGCGCGTCGTTGAGCTAGCTGGGCTCACCGACTGCAACCCAGCTCTCACTCCGATGGAGGAGAGGCTGAAGCTGAGCCGCGACAGCACGACGGAGGAGGTGGACGCTACGCAGTACCGGCGTCTTGTGGGGAGCCTTCGCTACATCGCCCACACACGGACGGACTTGGCATTCTCCGTCGGCTACGTTAGTCGGTTCATGCAGCGACCGACGACGGAGCACCAGCAGGCTATGAAGAGGATCATCCGCTACGTTGTCGGGACTCTCGACCACGGCCTCTACTACCCGAGGTGCCCTGGGGCGGCACACTTCGTCGGGTACAGCGACAGCGACCACGCCGGCGACATCGACACCAGCAAGAGCACGAGCGGGATCCTCTTCTTCCTCGGCAAGTGCCTCGTTAGCTGGCAGTCGGTCAAGCAGCAGGTGGTGGCCCTGTCCAGCTGCGAGGCCTGAGTACATAGCGGCCTCTACCGCTTCGACTCAGGCGCTCTGGCTCGCTCGACTGCTTGGTGATCTCCTCGGCAGAGACACTAGAGCGGTAGAGCTCAGGGTGGACAGCAAGTCCGCTCTAGGCCCTGGCAAAGAACCCCGTGTTCCACGAACACAGCAAGCACATCCGGGTGAGGTACCACTTCATCCGAGGCTATTTGGAGGAAGGGAGCATCAAGGCGAGCTACATCAACACCAAGGACCAGCTTGCGGACCTGCTCACCAAGCCCCTTGGGAGGATCAAGTTCCTTGAGCTCTGCTCCAGGACCGGGATGGTTCAACTCTCCCACAAGACGACGCACAAGACTTACGGGGAGAATGATGGATAAGTATCATGTGTGGCTGGTCTTTGTGGGGCTGTGCTGCTCACATGGTCCTTGTGGCTGTTTTTCTGTTTTTAGGACAGCATCTTAGACTAGAGGACAACATCTTAGAGGACAGCATCTTAGACTAGAGGACAGCATATTAGCATCTTAGACTAGCATTTTGGCATATGCTTGGCTGGCTAGCAGCTTATAAATATGTAACCCCAACCCCTCAGGTTGGTATGGCATTTGTGTGAGTTTGTGTGAGAAATAGACAAGAAAATTGCCCCAACTCCTACTGTCATCCTCTCTCGATGGGAGTAAGAATTCTCCTACTACCAAGAGTGAGAATTCAGCGACTAACAACCCTTTCATGCTGGCCTATCGTTAAATGGTTTGAGCTTATTCAAACCAGAGTAGAGTTAGTCGTCTTAGCCTGATATTTTTTTCTTAAAGTTCGTGCTATTCTGTGATAGTCTGCTAAGTATACTTGTTAGAATGGAAGGGTGAATACTTATTTTTCAATCATGTTACTATATTTTTTCCCTGTCACCTATTTCTTTGTGCATCTTGTTGTATGGTTCTTCACTGCAAACCTCTTATTTAGTTTTTTCCCTTAGCTTGAGGCGCCTTTTTCTTGTATTATATCTTCATTTTACATACTTGTTTCATGATTACTCGGTGCTGCCTTGTGTATTTTTTCCTGCTGACTGCTATTATGTCGGGTGAGCATTAGGTAATGGCTTGACTGGATCGCCTTGTTATGGAATTGGACAGCGCACTCCCTATATGTTAGGGCCTGGATTCCTTTTAAATATTTATTTTCTATTATTATCTGCCTATTGTTACGAAATTACTCTCTATTGTTGAGGAGTTAATAGAGGGTAGGCAAGGATTATGAGGCAACCTTGCCACACCACCGCCCCCACTGCACCACCCTTACCAGAGTGAGACACCACTATGGACCTTGGTCCTTGGCTGGTTGTCTCTTACTCCATATATGCTATGTGTTCCAACCTAGCCCATAACAGCTGTTTTCACATGTTCCTCAGCTTTCCGTTCCAAATTCATTTTCTTTGTGAACTTGTGCTTTCCTGGTAACCTGCTAAAGAAGGATCCATGATTTCAGGATGTAGCATCAAGAGCCATGTCATTTTCTGGGAATGGATGGGCAGTTTGTATCCTCACAGCCAATGGCGCTGTATCTAACGTGACCCTGCGTCAAGGAGAGTCTTCTGGTGGAACAGTAACTTATGAGGTTTGTAGATTCTTCCAACTTTGAATTATTTTGCTCAGTTTAAATATCCTTTTTTTCTGGTATATCTATAGAACTATATCCCAGCTAAACCTCAGAGTCACCAAGTTCCTAAGTCGATTGGGTTGAGGAACACAGTACGGTACTTGAGACAGGTTTTTAGTTTTTACATGGTGGACATGAGAATGTTCCCACATTCCTGGGATAGGAACAACATTCCTAGTACAAGGAATGTGGCACCGTTCCATGTTCCCTGTGACACTGGCTACACCACCAGGATATACTTAAATAGAATGGAAAATACAATGCATAAAACATAAGAGAAGGATGGACCTTTTTTTCTGGCAATACATCTCTATAAGGGCCTATTGTTTAGCGGTTCTGGAAGTAATTAACTTATGTGCTCGCACTAAATTTTGAATGACAGTTTCTTGCATCCAATATGCAGGGCCGTTTTGAAATTCTCTCTTTGGCTGGGTCGTATCTTCTGTCAGAAAATGCTGGCATGAGCAGTCGAACAGGTGGACTTAGTGTTGCTCTTGCTGGTCCTGATGGGCGTGTTTTAGGTGGTGCTGTAGCAGGTCCTCTAACCGCAGCTTCGCCAGTTCAGGTTCCCCTGTTATTCTGAATTCACTATCTCAATTAAGATTTTTACATTTGATACCTTGGTCTCTTTGTTTCGCGAATCATGTGCTTTACTTCCCACTATGCAATACTATCATTGCAAGTGATTTTTCCAAGTGATTGATGATATATATATACATACTGTCATCTAACACAAAACATGATAAAATGATCAGTTATATTTTTTTTGGGCAATCGGCTTTAGCTTAGTGTTTTTGCACTTACTCCTGGAAGATTGACAAATCTCTTAATGGATTGTGTTTTTGTTATTCTGCTGTTCAGGTGGTCATTGGGAGCTTTCTGGCTGATACAAAAATGGAGCTTGACCCTGGATCAGCACCCGAAAAACATGTTTTCGGAAGGTTTCCAACTGCCAGCAGTCCATCTAGGGGTACTGAATCCTCGGGTGGGCATGCAAGCCCACCAAACACCACAGGCTCCTTCAGCACCAGCACACATCCACCAGGCTTCCCAAGCTTTCCCCCCTGGAAATGAGCTTAATTACCAGCTATGGTGGAGTAGGGACGTGGGGTTGAGGAGGGAGGGATGGGGATTAGAAGACTTCATTAGGTACTCCTGCTGAAGGAACTGATGATCCTCGAGCGTCAATTTAGTTTCACCAGATCGTTATGAGAGTGGATCCTATTTAGGTACTTCTAACTGGTTACAGTGAAGTTCTGGTTTGCTGCTTGCCTTGATATGTTGCATCATTGAGGCACTCCAAACTCCAAAGTGGTGGTAGCATACAGTAAATTAGATGATTTTTTTTCCCTATCAAATGTCATTCTCCTGCTCTTATTTCGGTTTTTAGTGCTGTGTGGCCGTGTTGATAGAAGAAGTGTTTTGAAGTCTTCAGGCAGCACTGTTCTATTCTGTTGCGCCCCATTAATCGCCGCCCCCCCCCCCCCCCCCCCCCCCCCCCCCCCCCCCCCCCCCTCTTTTATTTTGGTATATCGACTATCCAGTTTGTGAATCCATCCCCTTTGTGCTTATATAGGCAGCCAATGATATAGAACTTGCGAGGCTGAGCAGGAAATGGTCCTTAAAATTTGGAGAATTTTTTTTAGGGAAATTTGGAGATTATTATGAACTGTGTTATTTATTTGTCGAAGATTTAGGTGGGAGGATCTGTTGAATTTGTTACTGGAGGATTTGTCTAGAAGGTTTATCATGGTCAATGACTGCCTAGAACTAGAAGTGGTGCTAGATGTGTCTAAACATGACTAGTGTGTAGTACGATCATCTAGATGTGTGTCATGGCGATTAGTGACTCTGTCTGATATTTGACAAGTATATGATTTGATAAGTGAGGGCATAATAGAAGATCGAAGCTGCATTTCTATCTATAGAGGTATTTTCTCAAACCTCACTTACAAAATTATAATATAAGGCATGGGACGTGCATCTATGAGGCCATTTAGTGGCAAGTCAATGGGTGATTGTCTGTCCAGCGTGCAGGTTAGAGATTTATATTTATATATAGAGCTCTTCTTCTCCGACTATGGCCGATCTAGACGTACGAGTTTGGCTTAGGAATTGGGAGGGCCAAGATTTTTTACCTTCCCATCTATAAGATGTGTTGAGAAAGGTCACTGTCATGGTAGTGAAGGCGGGCGAGATAAGCCATAGTATAGTTAGGGATGGCGGTTGAGCTAATCTAATAGTGGGGGCACCACTAACAGTGGTGGCGTCGCCTAAGCTGGCGAGGTGGCGGAAGCACTACCTGGAATAGATACAAGGAGGCATGATGTATGCTGAGGTAACAAGAGGAATAATGTGTACTGTGATACTATGAGGAAGAAAATATAATTGTATTCATTGAAATCCAATGATCATATAATTGCAAAAAAGGAATCCAATGATCACATTCTACAAATTTGGGATGGCTAGCCTAACCCTTACTTTATCCCACAAAAAAGCTAGGTAATAACAATTAGTAAGCAATACATGAAAGGTGTGAGAACAGGCAGAAATTAAAACTCGAATTTCATACCTTGCTGTCGCCTTGTAGATCCATGCTTAGATCGACTAGGCTTCCTCTACCTTGCGGATCCATGTTTAGATCAGCTAAGCCTCCTTCTCCAGTAACATAAAACTTCATCATTGAGGCTACAATTAAGAGTTTTGGGGTCAGCGGGGCCAGAGAAATATCCATGACTGGCTACTTAGTGATGTGGTAGTAGTCTGACATGGCTAGAGGCACGGGCGGTAGCACTTGGGAATGAAGAAGTTAACACGTGACGGGTCGCACATTTGGGAAAAGCGCGATCCATCATCTTCCTCGCGAAGGCCTCTCCCCGCGCTCATCCTTGCCTCGACCCATCCTCGTCAACACCATCGGATGTCGTGTCGCCCGCCTCTTGCCCCACCCTGCCCTCCTCGTCCTCGCTGTGATGTCCCCTTCCTCGCACATTGGCCCGCTGCCCACCGCCCCATGCTAGGGTTTTACTGGAGCTCCGTGACCACGGAGCTCCAGTGAAACCCTAGCGGGCCCGCGGCGGCCTCCTTCTTTCCCCTCCCCCCCCCCCCCCTCCCACCGCCGCCATGGCCATCGCTGCCCCCGCCCACACCTGGCCCTGGTCATCTCCACCGCGGCCAGAACCCTAACGCCACCCTCCCGCCGTCCCCACCGCCTGGGTGGCCTGCCTCCCCTGAGCCCCTTATCTTCTAAGCCCGTCGGAGTTGGGAAGAAGAAGAAGACGAGCGTAGTCTCAGTCTCGGTCTCGGGCGCCGGGGTTAGGGAAGAAGGAGAAGAAGGTCGGGGAGGAGGCGAGCACGAGGAGGAAGACTGGGTCGCGCTGCGACCCATCGCGTATTACCTTTTGCGATTGAAGAAAGGTGGGTGACTCCAACGGCGAGAGATGCAATCCTCAAAGATGAATTATCACGGCGGTTTGTGGAATCTAGAGACAAAATGAACCAAGACTGGGGATGCGAGGTAGAGTACCTCACTGTGATTAGCGACAGAACTTTCAGCGACTAGTAGGAGGAGGAGTGCACCGACACCTAGGGTTTTATTTAGGTAGATAAGACGGCGCCACCGAAAAGGAGTCTAGATGGGTTGGAGGAAAGGAAGGAATACTATGGCTAAGGGTTTTATTTGGACGGAAAAGATCTGAGTCATCTATCTTTGGATCCAACGGCCATAAAATTGGCATTTCTGTCGAGTCGTCATAGGTATAATAGGTAGGTGGGCCTAAGCAACGAACGGACGTTTTGCAGAGGCAGAAGAAGCAGCAGTGAAAGAAAGGTGGGTTCAAGCAGGCGTCTTTCGTTGGGCCTTGGTCTGTGCATCTAGTACGTGTGAGTTTATTTGGGCCTAAGAGGCGGTCTATCTATTGGATGGCTTGCAACAAACGAAAAAGTCTACTTTGTCTCCCTCAACTATCTCAAAAATCATCTTTTCCTCCCTAAACCAGAAAACTGGACATAACTCCCCAATCTTTTCAAACCGGACATATGACCTCACTGGCTGTTTCTCAAGGTGATTTTTCTCTTTCTCTTTTATATTTATTTCAACTGAATCTTTAAAAAATTATAGTAAATTATAAAAAATTATAAAATAGAAAATCTAATTTAGTTCGACTCTACATGAGTAGATCTACACAGTAAACATATGATACAGTATGTGTCGGTGCGAAATGTGGCCAACAAGTAAATATTTATAGTTTTGTCGTGCGTTATGATCGGATGTGTCCAAGCACACGATGACATAAGATTTATTCTATTTCAGGCAACGTGCCCTACATTCAGTTTTAGTCAGTCGGTGACTTTATTTCTGAGCCCCGGTGCTCGAAGTTTGCTGTGGGGTTACAAACAAGTAAGGAATGAGAAGGGGGGTGTTAGAGGACTGGTCGAACTCTGATCCAAGTGGAAGAGAGTGACGGATGCTCGAACGTGCGCTATTTATTGGAGCGTATGCTCTGTGTGTCCGAACTTATCAGCTGTTGAGAGCATATAGACTATGTAGCTGTTGAGCTCTAGAGCCGTCGAGCTGTTGAGCTATTTTTTAGCCGTCCTCCTTTTAGGAGAGAGCGTGTCTCCTTTTATAGATGAAAGGGATGACCTCACAAGTCAAAGACGGAAAGAGAGAGAACGTATATGTGTGCTACCTAGTCTTGTTGCCCACGTCGTCGGGTACGGCACGCCATCGCCCACCTTACTGTTCATAACCTGCTGTATCTGACAGGCTGCACAGTGTTCGCCCACATTGTTGTTCATGACCTGGTAGGACTGCACAGTGTTCGCCAGGGACGGCAAACGACGGAGCCCACAATACTGTTTATGTTCTGACGTGTCTGGAAGGCTGTATAGTGTCTGTCTGACATGGCCTGGCGGTACCGTCCTATAGGTGTGCAGGGCATGGCAGGGTACGGTCCTCGGTATTACGGTTGACTTGAGTGCCTTACCTTATCTGCTCTGCCTGCTCCCTGGGCCCACACCGAGCAGGAGTTCCTGGTCAGTCGTTCCTAGGGGTGAAAATGGTACGTATATTTTCCGACCGTATTCGAGACCGAATTCGTTTAGAGGGGTTCAGATATGTCCATATCCGAGTCCGGGTATTCAACATCCGACACCGTATCCGTATCCGAATACTCAAATCGCATATTTATGATGTCGATATTAAATCATATCCTATCCGACATGGTTGACACTATCCGTATTCGAATCCGAATCCGAACAGAAATATAAAAAAACAAATGTAATATCAGTGATATCCGTCCGTATCCGATCCGTTGGCCCGACCGTGTCAGTCGAGAAAGAGAGGCGAGCAAAGGTCCGACATATCCCCGGCCGAAGGAACAGGGGTCGGAGTCGGACTACGGTCCCACCTCGGCCAGGTCCTTCCGGCCGGGGCTCCGACCAGGTCTCCTGGCCGGAGGTGTCGGTCGGGGACCGGATCGTGGTCTCGGCCTGTCATTGTGTACTTGGGGCGGCCCAGATGTGGGTTGTCGCTGCGCCGTCTGCTGAGCCAAGTATTGCAGGGAAGCGGGTCCATTGAGGACCCCAGGTTTATAAACCCGACAGTATGCTTTAGTACAATTTTTTTGCTCTAACTTTAATCTATGCTTTTCTATGATTAATTCATAGCTGCAGTTCTGTGGTCCTATTGTGATGAAATTTTTATGGTGGACTAATCATTGTATGCTTGATATAAAAATTTCATACTCCTTGGATCATGTATGACTGAGTTATAAACTTATTCAGGTTTATGCTTATTAAATAGTTTTAAAATAGTTAAAAGTGTGTCAAAATAGAAAATATATTCAAGTTTACGCCATGGTGGACTAACCATCGTATGAACCCTTAACATAATCATGTTGTCACAGAAAAAATTACACGGAGAACATACATTTTCTATTTTTACACACTTTTAATTATTTTAAACTATTTAATAAGCATAAACCTAATAAGTCTAGAACTCTGTCATACATGATCTAATGAGCATGAACTCTGTCATACATGATCTAATGAGCATGAAATTTTTAATATATCTCAAGCATACAATGGTTAGTCCAACGTATAAATTTCACCATAATACGATCACAGAAAGTTTAGGTATGAATTAATCACAGAAAAACATAGATCTAAAGCTAGAGCAAAAATAATGTACTAAAGCATAGCACATCATATGTTTACTATGTAGATATACTCATGTAGAGTAAAAAATGGATTTTCCATTTTATGATTTTTCTGTAATTTACTATGATTTTTCAAAGATTTTAACCAAAATAAATATAAAAGAAAAAACACCTAGAGAAACCGCTAGGGAGGTCATATGTCTGGTTTAAAAAGATGGGGGGGGGGGGGGGGGGGGGGGGAGTTATGTCTGGTTTTCTAATTCAGTGTGGAAAAACTGACTTTTGCGATATTTGAGGAAGGCAAAGTAGACTTTTTTCCGCAACAAAATGATAATCGCTTTGGTCTGTGCATCTAGTGCGTGCGTGCGTGTTTGGGCCCAAGAGGCCGGCTTGCAACAAAATGATCATCGCTGATATAGTGATGGAATATCATAGGGTACCCAGCATGTTCACTCCAATCTGTCTTCCTCTACCTCCAGCTGTTTTCTTCCCCATCTCTTTCGAAATAGAGTTATCATCACTTCGGGCCTGTTTGGATGCACCAACTAAACTTTAACTGACTAAATTTAGCTGCTATGGGGTTCGTTTCGTCATAAACAATCGTGAATTATTTACTGCTAGCTGGTTTAGTATAAGAGAAAAATACTATTTCAGCTTATAATCCACGATCATATACAAGCAAAGCAACAGGCCGTAGCATGGTCCCGGAAAAGCATAATGATCCAGTGAACATCCCAATTGCAGCTGCCCAATTGAGGTGGCACCGCTGCAACTCAGTTGGGTTGTTGGATCATAGAACAAGTGAGGTTAGGTAGTAGGCTCACTTTAAAAAGGTAGTCAAGGACTCAGGATTTTAAATGTTACAGGTACAGACTAGAGAGAAATAGTTCTAAAAAAAATCCACCTTGATGTTTACAGGCCAGTGGTAGCTAACCAATTATTATTATTATGGACCATAAGCACAAACGAATATGATTTGGCTACCGATGCGTCAAATGGAACTGGTGCATCGGATTTCGTACAAAATGCAACAGCCTCATAACCACCCTTCCTAACACTTCCAAAAACCACCACATATACGTAGCTTATTTTGCTTGATATCGTTGCTGATGCTAACACAATTATGTTCAGTGCAACACCTAACAAGCTGATCTTGGGGAAAACTAAACCACTACTAGTGCTGCCAGTATTGTGTTATCCAATGTATCTCGTAGTTCAGGCCTCATTGAACTTGAAGACACAATCATAAAGTCTTCCTCGTAAAAATTGGGCGACCTCAGGATGCTTAACCTGAAAATGTAGAATGACAACGGAGTTATGATAATCTGCAACTATTGGGCATACATGTTACATTATTGAAGGGAGGTACAGAACAGCTCACCATTCCAATCTTGATCGAGTCACATTTCATTTGTGCATATAGGTTAGTTTCAATAGCTCTTCCCTATAATACAAGCAGGCAGAAACTGAATGAGACTGTGTCCTTCAATCAGGAAACCTGGCAAATAAGGAAGGACATTAAAAGCTTACCATGCCTTCGAGCACCACCAGGTCAGCATCATTTGCCATAAAGGCAAGCTCTGGTGCCACACTAGATAAATCAATTACCTGAAAATAGGCAGTAATCTAGTTATGCATCCAAGATATGCCATAGAGCAAGGACACCATAGTTGAATGCATATCAAGGTTCGATTACAGGCACAAATCGTTGCCAGAGTTGGCAACAAGGAGGCCAGATGCATCCACACCTGATAGCTTTCCATCTACATCCTTGAGCTAAAACAATTGCACAACAGAAGTAAGATCCTTGTGACAGAGGTTATTTACAATTCTTTTCCTTCTTACCTTGTCTATAAGATCGTTGCCAGAGTTGGCAACAAGGAGGCCGGATGCATCCACACCTGATAGCTTTCCATCTGCATCCTTGAGCTAAAACAATTCCACACCTGAAGGGCAGGCTTGGTGCAGTGGTGAGAGCTGTCTCAATGAGTCACCAGGTCGCGGGTTCGAAGCAGCCTCTCCGCAGATTTTGCGGGGGGAAGGTTTGCCTCGGCTTTTCCCTTCCCCAGACCCCACTCATGTGGGAGCCTCTAGCACTGGGTCTGCCCTTGTCTATAATCTCAACCAGCTCTGGATACGTGGCATCATTGATTGAAGGCATATCATTAGCAGCAAGTATCATCTGCACTAACCAATGTTAGCAACTTATTGATGATACTAGTCGAAGACGGTTGTAACTTGTAAATGCATATTAAACTGGGAAAGAAGATTAGTTGAACTAGTTTAATATTTAAATAACTGCTTTAAATACAGCAGCATCGAAGTAGGATGTACTCCATACTCTCAGTTCCGAGACCCAGGTTGGAGCCCTGCATCCTCTTAATTAAAAAAAAACAGGGGTGCGGTCTGCTCCTTCCCGTCTAGTTTTTTTTTTAGGATGTACTCCATAGTATTTGTCAGAACCGTATGAAATTGTGTTACTAGAATTGTAGTGGTTGTTTGGATCTCAAGATTTGTTTGAACTTTCTGATGATACTAATTGTATTATCTTTTTAGGAAAACTGGTTTTAAGTGGTTATTAAGAATAGGTTTATATATTGCAGTCTGTATAAAATTTGCGTTATTATACAATTATAGTGGTTGTTTGGATCTCAAGAATTATGAACAAGTTTTCAGAACACTTTAACGTAATTCATTTTGGAAAATTGGTTTTGTGTTGTTCACTTGTTATTAAGAATATGTTTATAGATTGCTTTGCTTTGATGGAAAATCTGAAAAATATGTCTCCAATTGCCAGCAGCACAAACAATCCTTCTCTGTTTTTTCACCCTCACAGATTGATTTCTCAGGAGGAATTCTAAATTTCTAATAGGATAATCTTTGATCGATCATTAGTTCTAACCAGTCTCCTTGCAGAATCATTATGCAAGGGCAAAGTTCCGCTAGGCGCTCGCCTAGGCGCGCCTAGGCGCGATTAAGCGCTAATCGACGGCCCTCCGCGTAGACTAGGGTGTAGTCGCAGTCCTAGGCGGGAGCAGCGACTAGGCGGCGCAAATCGGCGCCTCGGCGGCGATTCCGCGGCGCGCAGGCGCGCAAGGCGGCGCGTAGGCGGACAACCCGCTCACGGGCGAAATTTTTGGCCGCCGCGGAAACGCGCGCGCGCTTATGGCGTCTGGCGCGGGAAAGGATGCGCGCGGGAAGGAGAAGAGGGAAAAGGTCCGCTCCTGCTCGATTCTTGCCTTCCAGGTCGCAGATAGCCGCTCGGCCACTCCCGCTCGTCCTCTCCTCCTGCGACGGCGCGCCGGAGGGAAGCTCCACCCGCCGGCCCCGCCGGTCGCCCTGCTCCCCGCGACCCCGCCTGGAGGCTTGTCCCGGCCGGCCTCCTCTGCCCCGCCTGGAACCTGCTGCCCCGCCTGGAAGCTGCCGCCGGTCTCCTCACCCAGCCGACAGCCTCATCCCTAAGCGGCGCAGCGCAGCACCAAGGTCAGGCCCCTCCCCTGCTCCTCTCCTCCATGTCCTCTGTTTTGAATGCATCCCCTGCTTCTCTCCTCTGATTTGAATGCCTGTGATTCTGTGAATGTGAATGGATGAGTTGATCTGATTTTGCCTGCTGTGAATGCCCATTGTCTAAGTAATGGCTATATTGCCAAAACGCCTAGGAAAACGCCTAGGAACGCCTAGGCGCGATTAATCCCGAGTAGGCTCTAGGCTGAGGGTCAGCGCCTAGATTCCGCCCAGCGCCTAGCGAAACTTCTATGCAAGGGTAAGGGGCTAAGGCTATAAAAAATTCCTTCCCTAGGCCCCACCTTATGCGGGAGCTTTCAGCAATGAGTACACCCTTCTTGATCGATCGTTAGTTTGTTGAATGAACAAGATGACAAGAATCTAGATATTAGAACCCATTTAGCGAATGTGCACACTCATATTTACTTAGCATAAATTGTGGTTTTTAAAACAAGTTATGGTTATACACGAATTAGTGGGGAATACGCAAAGGTTTTAGTGGTTACAGTGACTCTGTTTTTTCGAAAATCATTTTTTTTCTCTAAAACTCATGGTCCAAACAACACTGTAGTGTTTTATGTCATGATATCGCATGATACCTGCTCTTGAGAAGAGAGTTTCAAAAGCTACACTATCCAAGTGCAGTCCTAAGACTTGTTAAGATAGAAAATATGAAACACTTGCTAGGTTGCTACTCATGAAGTTAGTGGATATAGCTTAAAGCCCTACCAGTACCAATTGATTCACAATGTGATTTCACACACAAAAAAAAAGTGATGCACTTTTACTACAGTTAAGGGATGATGATTGATGATAGGAATATAGGATGATCATAGGTAGAGTTCAGCATGGCTCATTTTTCCATGTTTTGGTTTTCAGCATTATTAAAGGCTGCAAACTTAGGTTGTGTTTGGTTTGGGGATGAGGTGGTATGGGATGGTTCCATCCAGTTTTTTTAAAATGGAATGGTCCCATCTTACTGTTTGGTTGAAGGGATAGAATGGTCCCTGTTTTTTGTTTGGTTGGGGGATATGAACAGATAGAACCAGGTTCTTTCAAGCATTTCGTCGAACACATTGCAAGTGTCATCCATCTCCAGGCATCCGCTGCTCATCTGGCACCTCTCTGTCTCTCAGCATCCACGTCCCATGCTCTTGCCACCGCCACCGTCATTGCAACGTAGCCCGTGTGCAATGCGTTCGCCACCACCAATGCAAGCAAGCACCAGCCTGCTGCCCATGCAGGCAAGCAAGGAAGCTTGCACCTGGCCGCCATGCAAGCAAAGCTAAGCTAAGCAAGCAGGTGCTGGACCTCTGCATGCGTGCTGTTTTTGTTGCCGCACTTGCCATCCTCATCCGTGCGAGCTCTCTCTCGCTGACAGCCCAAGCTTTCCCATGCCTGCGTGCCCGCCCAAGCTCGCAGCCACGCAGGCTCTTCTTCAACCTCCCCAGCAGCAGCTCGTCTTGAGCTTGAGCTCGGCAAGAGCAGCAACGCCGCCATCGCACTTCCACTCCATCCCCTCCTCACCTGCGCCCCATCAAGCTCACCCTCATCCGTGCCCTGCCCTCTCAACAGCCGTGCCAAGCTCACCAGCGCCCTCTCCTCTTCTCCCTGCATGCCCGCAGCCACCGCTGCTCTCCTTCCTGTGCGCCCACACGCTCAAGCAAAGGATTGCTAACCTCACCTTGTCCCACCAAAATTTGGGACAGGTTCACCCCAAATATCGAGGGAATATTCCCTGGTGGAATCGTTCCATTCCCTGCTGTTCCTGAACCAATACTAGAACAGCGTGGGATATCCCACTTCGTCCTTGTCCCACCCCTGAACCAAATGCTTCCTTAGTAATGTGTTTTAGTGTGACAAAAATCTGATGCAAAATCTTGTCCAGGGATCAACCTAAACTCTATAATCTTACAACAACAGTATGAAAGGGTTAACATGAACCTTTGTGCAACGTCGAAGCAACTCCCTTGCAAATGGTAATATGCCCAAGATAATATCAGCACCAGAGTTATCAACAAAAATAACTGCCTACAACATTTGAGAGAAACAACTCAGATACATATATACACTTGTGTTGTACGAATATTTCATCGTTAATATGCTGATGCAGAAGTTTAATATTGATTCTTATTGTACAAATATATAAAACAATTAACAAAAAACATTGCATTAAAAATGGGCTTCCCCTGAAGTTGATGTGTGGATGATCCAGAATTTCGACTAGTTAATACTAACAATAGATATATAAATAAAAATCTCTAACATCTCAGTAATGTGACAGAAAAAACAAACTTATTAAGAAAATTTATTACTAACGACTTGTTTATACTGTTGAATTTCACAGGAAACAATTCAATTCGCAGATAGGTAAGTAGTTTTTTCCTCACTTGAAACAGATCTTAATAACTTCAGTGTATATTAACTGTTAAGCAGTAATAGATAGGCCAGTAACCGTTAACATAACTTGAGATTGACATGGAACCAGACAGCAGTAGCATATGTAGTTGCAAACTTCAAAAGATTAAAATATTTTTTTGGTAAAGATAAAGTGTAGAAAAGCTAGTACATGAAAAAGGAACCAAACAGTATAGAATCACATTTACATGTACTGTATTTTAAGTCCATGCATCAACAGGAATGCCGAGCTTATAGCAATTACGCAAAATGACAGGACAAAACAGACTTGTATAGGGACATCTAGTGGTAGGCAGCATACAGGTATGTAGCAATGAAATTCGTGTGCAATAAAATAACACCTTTTCCCATGATTTCTTGGTCCATTTACTCTTAAAAGCGTCGAGGTCATCAATAACCCAAGGTCGAGATACAAGATTCTGGCAACTTGCCAAGAACGACATGCCATCTTTAGCAAAAACTTCGGCAAGCTTCAGAATACAAAAAAAAAGAGAGTTATTAGAGACCACCCATGTAACAACTTTGCAGAATACAGAAGCTAGAACATTGTTCAACAATAGAAATGCTATTTTAAGTGGTTCACTCCAACTGAGAATCCAGTTCTATAATTGGAACTAGAGTGAACCATTTAAAACTTTAAGGACCCAAATACTCACTTTGAGAGTTATGGACCTAGGTGAGGACCTAGGGAAAGTATATATTACTCAAGTGCATTTGACTTTTAATTTTAAGACAACTCAAAAGGGGGGAAAGATAATTTCGTTGATTCTACTTGAGAGAATGTTGAACTGTTGATTGAGGTTCACATAAATAATGGTTCCAGAACAAGTGAAGACCAACAAGGATCTCATGCAAGTGAGCATAGATACCTGTGCAGATCCTAGATCAAAAATGTTTCCAGCTAAGATTCCACGGATCAAGTTCTCAACTCTTTTCCCATCATCCTCAATTTCGTCATTCCGCTTAACAACTCCCTCAAAAAGTCAAAAAGTGACATAGCCTTGGCATTCTCCTCATCCTACTTATGATAAATTATTGAAGGAGCATAGGAAATTACAACCACCTAAAATGTATCCGAATAATTTGACCAAAAGATGGGAAGACTAGTAAGGGAATTTAACAGAGATTAGTAGATTACCTTAACCTTCTTGAAGATATCCCTGAATCCCAGCTCTCTAAGTACTAGCTCACGAAGCCTACAAAGAAGCTTGAGATACATTTCAAGAGTTAAGTACAAATAATCTCAGTTTGTATTACACCCTACATCCCAAAAAGGGTGCATTTCTAGCTCTGTCCGAAGTCCAACCATCTTAAGTTTGACACTGATATGTTTCATGATGACTCTGATACTTATTTGGTATATAAATGCTTGATCAGACTTAAGGTGTTGACTTAGAACAAAGCTACAAATGTACTCATTTACAGTGGGAGTATTTCTCAAAAGAACTTCATCTATCAGTGTCATACTATGCAGTCTGGTGGTCCTCCATGGCTTTCTGGATTCTTCTTCAACTCTTCAAGCATTGTCGTGTACCTGCAGATGTACAGAAATGATAATATGTTTCATTCATATGAGTTATCATGTTGAATCAAGAGGCGTTTGGACAAGTTTAGCTCCAAGCTGTCCAAACCGTTCACCATGTTTGTGAACAAAATGGCAGACCTATGTACCTTCTGTGACAAGTAAATCTCACAATTCTTTCCATTTGTTGATCTTTGGTTCATAACAAAACAATATTTCCTAAACACCAACATGATTGATGGTAAAAATTATAAAGCATCTGGTCAGTACCTGTTAGAATACTGAAAGCCTGCCATTGTACTTTCAGTAACTGCCAACGGCCAAAGGAAATTAGCTTTAGTTTGGTACATTTCTACTAGCTAAACTTGTTTTTCCAAGAGTTAGCAATTGGCAGTGAACCCTCAATGTGGGATTGAGGTCCTATAGCTTGCTAATAATTATCTGATTATTATGGTAGGGTTTTGATTCTGCAAAGGAAGAAAAATATTTGGTAGCACCAAAAAGGCTGTCCCTGTAGAAAAAAAAATCGAAAATTGGAAAGCAAAATATGAATCAGATTCTGACACCCATGTACATGTGTGTGTATCATTTTCCCAAACCATAAACCTTAGTGACAACAACTGTGTTTGTGTCCATGTAACACTGATCGTTTGGCTTGATCAAAGGCATTGGCATGGCGGAAGTTGTTTATTGAAAAAGACACATGCCAATTCTACCCGGAGTGAAATGTTAGAGAATAACTGAAAGCCACCTGGCACGGGGAACAAATGGCGGTGTTTTCTAAATCTTACTATCTTAGCATCTACAAGTAGGACAAATGATTTGGCAATGCAGTGACCGAGTATAGGCAAATTCTACTTGAGATGGCTCAGTTTAGATCCAATGCACAAGAGGCACATACCATCCACGGACCTCTCACTTCTCAGTCTAACAAAATAGGCGCGACCTTCCAGCACTAACAAGTTCTAATAGAGAAGAAGGAACAGTAATCTAATAATGAAAGCTGCAGACACACACCTCTGCGCGAACTTCTCCGCTTTCGCCGGCGCATCGGGCACGGTGGGGTCGTTCTCAGCGCGCTGCCTGCAAAAAGCCATCGGAGGACGGGGTGAGCAATAACCGTCGACGGAACCGAAAGGAAGGGAGATCGGATCGAACTAAGAACGGGGCACATACTTGAAGGACGGGACAGAGTTGAGGAAGAGGTCAATCCACTGGATCTCGACAGGAGGGGCCTTCCGCGGGTTGTCGGAGGGGAAGCGGTAGGGGATGGTGCAGGCGCGGTAGGTGCTCTCGACCGGCGCCTGCAGCAGCGGGAACGGCACCGACGGCGACGAGCTCTCCATGGTATGCTAGTGCTACACTCCGCCGAGGCGAACTGGCCGGGCGATCGCCCTGCTCGCTCACGGGTACGGTTTTTTGGATTCTCCGCCGGCCGCTAGAGGCGAGATTTTGGTTGCTCTGGACTTGTGGGACTTGGAACTGGCGAAAGCGGAGGAAGAGAAACGCAAGCGCCGCCCGCCACAGGTGCTGAACTGCTGGTGCCTCTACGTTCCTGAAAAGTGGGGAAATGATGCTGATGCCCATGTCTCACGTGGGCCGTTGGGCCTCTTTCGCCTGCAGTCCAGGGGGAATTTGTATGGGCACGTTTGGTTCTCCAGTCCATGGACTAAAGTTTCAGTCCACTTTAGTTTATAAATTAAAAGTGGACTAAAGTAGTATTTGATTCTTTGAATTAAAATAGGACTAAAGTCATTAAATAATGTGGAAGAAAGACCTTTTTACCCACTCTTTTACTATGGGAGAGAGAGAACAATAAATGAGGAGCATGGGTGTCCCCAACACCTTTTAGTCCATTTTAGTCCAGTTTTGTGGACTAAGGGACTAAAGGACTTTAGTCCACTTTCAGTTCAAGTATTTGGCTGTTTAGTCCAACTAAAGTGCAGATTTTAGTTTAAAATGCTTTAGACCATAGGAACCAAACCCCCCTGTGTCTTGTGATTGTGATGCGGAGGTCTCAATAGAGCTGTCTTATCTACCATAGTCTACCATAGATCCTTATTTCTGTATACCAAAAGTATCAGCTCCGCGGGCCACGTCATCACTAAACTACCGCTTGTTCGTTTAGTCGTGCAGGTGAAACCACCGTGGTTCTTATTTTCCGGTCGAAGCGCCCACACCAAAAACAAAACCCTCTCCAACCTTCCCTTCCCTTCCCTTCCCCACCAGACTATAGATGGCCAACGGGACGGCCCGGCCCGGCACGGCACGGGCCCGTGAAAGCACGGCCCGATAGCCAACTGGGCCGGCACGGCACGCCGTGCCTCTCGGGCCGTGCCTCACAGGGCCACGGGCCTAGCCTCCGGGCCAGGCACGGCCTGCTGAACCGATTTTCGTGCCAGGCCGGCCCGAGAAGCACGACCACTCCAGCGTGTTGGGCTAGCCCGAGGCCCATGAGAGAGGGAAGGGGAGAGCAGGAGGCAGGGCAGCCATGGGAGGCGGTCGCCGCTGCTGGCGCGCTCGCCCCAGAGGCAGATCCGATCGCGGGAGGAAGACGGCTACGCGCGGGAGGGTGATGGCCGCGCGCGGGAGGGAGACGACCGTCGCGCTCACCCAAAAGGCATATCCGATCGCCAGTGCGCTCGCCCTGGAGGTGGGGCCGCGCGGGGAGGCATGGAGGAGGCGGTCGCCGGTGCGCTTGAGGGTGAGCTCGCTAAGGTGGGGGAAATAGACCTCGCCGCCACCGGTGCCGTCCTCGGGGAGGCGATAGTTGGTGAGCTCCGTGGTGAAGAGGGACCAGAAGGAGAGGAATGAAGGAGGGAGGCGAATAGTCTCGTCGGAAGGGTGCCGGAGGACAAGTTCTAGGAGGTTTTTGGCGGCGAGGGAGCGTATCCAGGAGTCGAAGTCTGAGGCGGAGGGACGGGCGATGAGGAGATGGAACCTCACGGCGTTGTCGCGGTGGGAGGTGAGGATCCAGGACACGGCAGCGGAGAGGGAGGAGGCGGGGACGGGGAGGTGGGAGTCGAGAAGGTGGAGTGATACGGAGGGCCATAGGCGACGCCAGCGGTGGGATAGGACTTGGGTGCGCCCGACGGCAGGGAGGGGGAGGAGGGAGGAGGGAGAGGATGGTGGTGGCGGTCGCGAGCGGCGCGGCGGGGAGCGGGGTAGCCGGGTAGCCGGGTAGGGATTTAGGGTTCGGGGAATCGGGGTGAGGCGGGGGAAGGCGGCCGAGCGAGGGAGCCGGGGAGTTCCTCCCCGCTTATATACGTCGGGTGCGGGGGGGCGCGGGGAGGCAGCTTGGCGAGTCGCTAGCGGGCCAGCTACTCTATAGCAGGCCGTGCCGTGTTGGCCCATGTGCCTGGGTCAGGCCCAGGCACGGCCTGCTGCTCCGGGCCAGGCCAGCCCGGGCCCGCTAGCCTCCGTGCCAGGCCGTGCTTGGGCTGGGCCAAAAAAACGGCCCTTGGGCCGGGTCGACGGGCTCGGGCTGCATGGCCAATTATGCACCAGACCTAGCCACCGCACATGCACACACACCAAAAAAAACCCTCCCGATGCTTCCGTTCCCCACCAGGCGAGGCAACCCCAGCCCGACGGCACCGACAGCGCCGCTCCGCTGCCCGGCCGACGACTGCTACGGGCGGCATCGGCGCCTCCATGCCGGTATGCTAGAGGGCCCAATGGGAGCGGACGCGCTGCCCAGTCAACGGCGTGTTGTGGCCGACTGCCGCAAGCGACGACTGTGGCCAACGGACGCAACCCATGATGCGCCGCGTCGTGCTGCCACCGCTGCTGCTCACGGGAGGAGCGGCACCGCGCTGTGCGCGACTGCTCGTGGCTGCGCGCTGCTCCCTTTCGCGATCGACGGCGATTCTGTGTTGCAACAAACCCTACCCGCCATTTTTGCCCAAGTTAGTTCTCACCCTCGACCTTCCTTGCATCCTCTACCAGATTTGTCTTACTCAGCCATCTGGGAGGTTCTCCTTTGCAGGAAGTGGAAGAAGCCCACCTGTTCCGGCCATTCTCAGATGCAGGACGGGTGTGGGTGTTCTCACTGAACTAACATTTTCCTCATATTTCATCTCATACGAAGAACCATTGCTTAACTAAAATATTGTGTATTGCCTTGAACATAAAAATGTATAGTTATCGACGGTTCAATCTAAAACTATGCGGACATAAAAAAAAAGAAGCGCATCAACTTAATCTGTATATTTCCTTTTTGATGCAGTGGAAATTGAGGGTACCAAGTTCAGTTCCTATGACTATGAGTGAGGTGCTGGGCCAAAGTTCCGGGTTAATCATCATTAGTCTTCAACACTACTGCTGATTTCTTATCCATATTAAACACATCTCCAAGATTTTGATTTTACTTTCTGTGACTTTACAGATATGTCAGCGATAGCTTTCGTTGAGCCATTGCCTATAATTGAGTTTGTTGCACAGCTGTTGAATTCTGAAATTTACTCCAAGCCACTTTCAGATGCAGAACGGGTGAGGGTGTTCTCACTGAACTAACCTTCTCCTAAAAATAAGCAGCGGACGAACTTAATCTGTACACTTCCGTTTTGGTGCAATGGAAATTGGGGGTATGTCCAGCCCAGTGCTCTGTTTTCTTTTGTTTAAAGAGGTTTACATATAGTATAATCTTTCATGCTACTAGCCACTGCGGTCCGCGCTTTGCTGCGGGTGATGTGCTTGGTATAGAAAAAATATTAGAAAATATGGCTCATATGTCTAATACGTTTTCTCATCGCGTTGCTACGAAAGGTTGGTCTATTTGGTACATTACATGAGAAAATATGGGAATGAAAGGTAACATGGATTTTTTCATTACAATGTTGTAAACGAACATATATGTTGGTTGCCATTACATGGTGCCTATTCTAGGCCAGTAAATCAATGACATGTTAGTGGAAAGAAGTATTTGATGGAGTTGGGCTCAAGCAACTAACACACTTAGATTCAAAGCACAACATTGGCTAGGATTACATTATAGGTGGAAAGAGTAAAAACTACAACACAAGTATGTCTCAGTAACGCGAGGGTTTACAAAAGAGTAAATTAGGATCTACTCTCCTTAGACGAAGCTACAATACATTTCGTAAATCTAGAATTACACAAAAGATTACATGGCGTCGAACACTAAATTACACCGAGATTTAAAGTTACATGGTTAAGAGCAACCTAGTACAGCTAAGGCTTACTCCAGAAGTTGGGATATACGAGGGCAATGGAGAAACAATAAGATAATGATTATCCAACACATGGCGTATGACTAACAGATCCAGAAACAGGAGACTGAGAAGTCAAACATCATGAACCGTAAGACCAAACTAACCAACAGTAGACTTGAACTTATTCAAAAACTAGATCCTTTCTTAGATTATACCATCACCTCTGTCAAACGAACCTAGTTCAACAATGACGACCGGATCTCGTAGCTCTGCTTCGGATTCGAGAATGATGGGGATGAAGAAGAAGAGCAAGGACCAAGGGCATCTTATAGTGGCGAACGGAGATGGGGCGCAGCGCACCAGAAGTGGAGACGACATGGATGTGATACACTGTCGGTTCACGCTGTGGGGATACAGTCGGCCATGGCGCGCTCCCTGCGCAAGCGAGCGGGGGGGATAAAGGAGAGGAGAGAGGGTTTGCTCGATGAGGGAGGCGTGCGGGCGGCCGTGTCCCCAAAAGAAGAAAGAAGGGAGGGGGTCCGGTACGCGGACGAGGGCGATGATCAAGAGTGGACTAGAGGGCAGGAAAAGGAGAAGCGCACAGTGCACAAGGACGGCGAGTGCGGAAAAGTTACTATTTGAGTAGCCTGGAGTTATTGGAACGCTTAAATTGCCGCACTCGCCTTGTTCACTCGCACAATTTGTTTTCTCTCCTTTTCCCGCACCATGTCGGCTCTCGACTCTCTCCCTCACCCCCGTACCGGACCCCTCATTTTTCTTCTTTTGGGGCACAGCCGCTCGCACGCCTCCTCGTCGAGCGAACCCCTCTCCCCTCCTTTTTCCTCCCTCCACTCAAGCTCACGCAGGGACCGCACCATGGCCGACGCTCTCTCCACCTCATGACACGCCAGTGTTTTCCTTCCACGCCGCCTCCACTTCCCAGTTGCTTGGGTGCGCCCGAGTTAGCTACATTTACTCCACACCCATGCAACCAGCAAAGCGCACAGTAGACCACATGCAAACTAAAGCCACGCGCACCGCCAGTGGCCACTCACCCGCGCTCCTTTTCCCGCACACTGGTGTCGTCCTCTCAGCATCACGCCGCTGTCTCTTCTGCACCGCCACCCACCGCACGTCGCACCACCGCCCCACGACACCAGCTCGTGATGTCACCTCCATTGGCCTGGTGCTGCCGCTGCTGTCCCCCACAAACCTGATTCCCTCGGCCCTTAATGCTGCTCAGTGCCGGGAATAATGGCGCGCACCCACCCTCTAAACCCGCATTCAATCACCTATATCCCCCTTCACAACAAGACACTCCACACTCAACACTAATCACCAGCATGAGCCTCCTATTCAAATGACAACCTATTTCAACATTTTAAGAAAAAGCCTGAGATAAGTGTTGCTAGAAAACATCAAGCAGGAGGCGGGGTACATTGTCAGAAGCAAGAAGCTGACACTCTCAAGACGTGCTTAGATGAAGATGAGCTCACCATGACCATCTTTTCTATCCTAATTCCTCACTTTTCAATATGTCAAACAAATTTAAATTTAATCAATGAGATAGAGGGTTTGGTTTTAAAGACGCGGCCAGAGATAGCGTGATGTGAACCTCAGGAATTGCCTTCTACTTTGTCAGGACCATACAAAATCTTACAGACATGGTTTACGTTTCCAAGGCGTTGAAAAAGTTAGTTCAAATTTGGTCATCTCCATTCTTTTTAGGTTCATACTTCGCTACTTGCGGCTGGGGAGGAGCTGTGCCACCGGTGCTCAGCTTCTCACCATTAATGGTGTCGCTGTGGCGCCATGGCTGCACAGGACGATGGGACAACGCTACAGGTGGGCGGTGCGGCGTGTAGCGGGGGGTGGATGTTCGGCATGCATGGTGGTGGCCCGTAGCGTGATGGTCGGCACGCATGCGAGTACGAACCATGTGCATGCTGCTGAGGCCTTTGCTTGTGCCTACGTGCTAACTTTGCATGGTGCATGTAAATGGACGGTGGCTAGTTAGCGTGATTAAAGGTAACAAGGTGTTGCTGGTGCGTGCGTGTGCGTGCTTGCCTTGCTCTATTTGCTGTGCATATACGGTTGTGTTGCTCGTGCTGCTGCCATGCATGGACAAGGGAGAGGGAGGGAAGGTGGGAGGTGGGACCCGCTGTCGTGGCAGCGTGCGAGCTGCCATGGTCGGGGAGGGGTGTTCGGGCGCTGGTGTGCTACGGCGGCGATGGTGGTCGGGCATCGGGCAACAAAGGACCAAGTCATCAAAACCGTTTTATTTCTTGCTCATGTGTCTGTAATTCAACCATCTTAACCATGCCAACGTTCCATTGAAGGACAACCAGCAGACACATTATATATATCCCATGGTTGCCTACTTTTATGTTGTGAGCAGGCTAATGTTTACTTAGTCGTGGAATTGAAACACCATCTAAAACATAATCTAAGAGCAACCACAATGTTGCAGAAAAGTAGTCCATATGCATTATAATAGTCTACCAGCTAGCTAAAACATTGTAGACTTTGTCTTGGTTACATGACACACGACAGGCAATCTCAATATATCCATTTTGAAATTTGAAACAGACATTGTTTCGTCTAAGAACAGAGAAGCCTTCTCATTCTAATTCTGATCCTTTAAGCTATTTCCTTGCTGCTGCTTCTCATTGCAAATCTGAAATGTTCATCATCATCCATAGCAAATACTAGTAGTTTGATTCAGGAATTCACATCATAACTCACAAATAAGGTCATTGAGCATTTTTCCCATTTAATCAAAACCTATATCAAAGAAGAATCAGAACGTATTATACAGCCATTTACAGAATTATACCCACTCTATGGCTACCTTTGTGTGTTATCCATTTATCCTTGTATGTTTGTTCTCCCCCTCCATCTAATCTAATATAGAAAACCACCCAACTCCGGCACCGTCAACCAAACAATCCAAAATACAGACTAGACCTGAGCAATCTCAATCAATCCATTTCGAAATTTGAAAAAGACACGTTTCATCTCAAGAACAAAGAAGCCTTCTCATTCTGATTCTGATCCTTGAAGCTCTTTTCTTGTTATTGCTGCTCATTGCCATTAGTCATGCTACAAAGCACCGGGCACCCACCAAACTCTGATGGTCTTGTCAAGGCTCCCGCTGTAGACCATGCAACCATTGCTGAGCCTGCACTAGGACACCTGGATACATTTTACAGGGCCCTCGTGGCCTCCAATGATGCCCACCTTGGCCAGCTCACCTGCCGCTCTACCGGCGCCATAGGCTAATGGTCTTGTCGGCGGAGCCGGTGTAGAGCAGGTCCCTGACGACGCAGAGGCATAGCACTACCATGTCAGTGCGCCTTCACATCACACACGAGGTTCCAGCGCACGGCGGTCCTACCGCTGAGGTGGTCCCTAGCCAGCGACGTGGCCGTCGGAGCCCACGGCGTAGACCTAGCGGTCGATGGCGGCGAGCACGTTCTAGGACATGCCATCGAGGGCGACGAGGACGCCCTAGAGGAAATGCGACACTTTGCCCTTCTCCCACGCCTTGACATAGCCATCGGTGGAGCCATCAAGGCATCGACGGCGATGGCGTTGATGGCGTCCTCATGGGCGTAGATGGACTCGAGGCACTTGAGGTCAGCGATGCGCCAGACCTTGAGCGTGTGGTCCCCAGGAGCCCGAGTAGAGCAGCATGGCGTTGTGCATAGGTGGCGGCGATGGCGATGTAGGAGATGCTGTCGACGTGCTCGATCTAGAGGCGCCGGTGGCTGCGCCGCACCGTCGTCTGCACGTAGCTGGCCTAGCGGAACACTCAGCCCTAGGTAGTCCCTAGCGGTGGGCAGCGCGGCGATGAGCTTGAAGGCGTTCTTAGAGCGGGAGCAGGTGGGAGACGCGCCAGACGCGGACGCGACTGTCCTAGTGTGCGGAGAAGACCCACTCGCCCATGGTCGCTAGCGCCATGACGGAGCCGCCGTTCTCACCATGGCCAAACCACGCGAAGCGCCGCAGGTCGGGCTGCTGCCACTGCCATGATGTCACCACCCATGGACGCGCTGAGCAGGAACTCCCCGCAGAGCGAGAGGCTAGAGACAGAGCCTGCGTGGTCTCGTAGCACCGCCAGCGCCTTGCACGGGCCCTATGGCTATGGCGGCGGCATCACGGCGGGCGGAGGGAAAGCGGAGTGGGGTGAGGAGGAGGCGGAGGTGGTGGTGGAGGAGGAGGAGGAGAAGGACATGATGGAGGTGGAGGAGAAGGAGAGCTCATGGCTGAAGGTGTAGGTCGCCCACTAGGTGGTGGAGGCGCAAGTCGCCATACAATGTGGCGCGGCGTCGGCGAGGGCCGACCCAAAGGAGCCGGTAGCCCAGGGAGAGGCTACTAAGGTGGCCGTGGAGCAAGCGGAGGAGGAGGAGCCTACGCCCCGCGAGGCCGAGGCCCATGGGTCGGATAAAGCCAAGGCACCCTCAGTCGCCGAGGCCACCGAGGGCAAGGCCGAGGCCCCTCAGATTCCCGAGGCCGAGACGATGGAGGCCGGGGCACCCAGGATCACCGAGGCCGAGGTGGCGGAGGTCGGAGCCCCTAGGACCACCGAGGCCAAGGTGACGTAGACCGGAGCCCCCGAGACCACCGAGGCCGGGGTGGCAGAGGCCGGCGTGAGTGCAGCGAAGCCGGTAGCCCAGGAAGCGGAGATGGAGGCGGGGCAAGCCTCAGTGCCGCCCCCGGTCCAAGGCCCGCCGCCGTCTCAAGAGAGCGCCCAGGAAGTGGAGGTCTATTCAATCTCCTCCAACGATACTTCCCGGGGAAGGAGGCGGCAGATGCTGAGGCGGCCAGCACCACGGAGCAGCCAGCTCCGACCTCTGGCGAGGGAAGCTCGGCCCTCATGCGGGTACAACCCAAGCCCCGCGGGTGGGATCACCCGTGTGTCTTGTGGTGGAGCCGGGACAACCCTTAAGGGGAGCCCCTGTTCGCTCTTGAGGACGCAGCCGAGGGGGGCATTGGAGCACCTTTGAGCAATACCGCCAGCTGGCGAAGCGGTCGCTGTGGATAGCGCTATCCGTCATGGCTGACGATCTACCCAGCGTTGCCCAGGTACGCACCTTCTTTTCTCGTGTGGTGTCATCTTTTTCTCGAGTTCTCTCGCAGCGCTTGACGTCTGTTCTGCCTATCCAGGAGCTCGAGGACCGGTCCCTCAGGGAAGTTGCTGTTCCACTGGCGGGAGAGGGGCATCTGGGACTAGCTCCAGCAGCAGAAGGACCTGCTTGCCGATGCCAACGAGCTTCTGTCGCGCGCGGAGTGCGGAGGTGGAGGACCTCCGCCTTCGCTGTGCTGATGCGAAGGCCGAGGTGGCAACGATTCGGGAGCAGGCCACCCCTTTGGCGCGCGCGGATCAAGGAGCTAGAGGAGGAGCTGACCCGGGCGGTCGGCGAGCAGGACACCTTCAGGTCCCGGGCCGAACAAGCAGAGGCCTCTGCCAAGGCCGTCACCGGGCAGCTTGGGATGAAGCAGGGCGTGCACCTGCTGACAAAAGGTGCCCTGGCTGAGGCCCTCAAGGTGGCCGAGGCCTCCCGGGTCGAGGCCCTAGCTTTGAAGGAAAAGGCCAAGGTTGAGTCCCGTCCCCCTTGTTTTATTTGTTTTTCTTGCGTTCGACCCCTAACTCCCCGATGTGGTGCAAAGCTGGAGAGGGAGGCTTCCAGGGCGGCCGAGGCCTCTCGGGTCGAGGTCCAGCACTGGAAAGAGAAAGCCGAGGCCTCTAGGGTCGAGGCCCAGCACTGGGAAGAGAAAGCCGAGGGTGAGTCCCGTAGGCCTTAGCCCCTATTCGGCTTATTTCCTTTTGTGCTTAACCCCATCCTACTTGTCTTGGCATAGGGTTGGAGAAGGAGGTCTTCTGGGTCGCTGAGGCTTCCGTCGCGGTGCAGGCGGTGCTCGAGGCTGAGATCGAGGAGCACAACGCGCTGTGGAGCACCGCCCGTACCGTCTGCGAGGCCCTAGAGGTTGAGGGGGTCTAGTCGGGCAGCTCCCTTGGGAGCCGCTTGATCGCGTTGAGCGGCCAAGTACGTGAGCGACTTTGAGGGGCGCTGCACATGGGCATCAAGCGCGCCCTAGCCATCATCGCCTCGCACTACGCTGGTGTCGACCTCGAGGCCATCAGCGATGGCTACGTCCTGGCCGAGGATGACGAGGAGGCCGATGAGGAGGTTACGAAGCTGATGGAGATGGCTGAGGGCCCTCGACACGGCGCTGGCCAAGCTATTCGAAGAGGAGGTGGTCCCTCCCACGTTGTCCACCGATGCTGGAGACCCTGAGCCTTGACCTAGGCCCAAGAGGCCATGTAAATAGATTAGGGATTATGTTACCGTATCGTAACACTGGTGGCCGTCGAGGCCTTTTTTAAAGTACTCGTGCGTCTACGCTTCTTAATCGTTTTTTATTGTATTCCCGAGCCTCTGCCCTCTGTCTCGTCTCTGAATAAATCTCTTGCAAAAAACATCCTCGGAGCCTAAGCTACCCCTCGGGCAAAAGGTGGTGAGGGAGTGTCGTAGCCCGGAGGCGTAGGCCGTCTCGCGACTCAGCCGGCCTTTTGGCCTTGAGACAGTCTTTCGGTCCTTAGGTTTTTTACAATCGATTTGTCAGAGCACGCTAGAGAGTTTGGCGTAGAATTTTTTTTTCAAAAAATGACTAAAAATGGTGCATGGGACTTAAGGGGGGAGTCCCCCCTTCTAGCCCCCGAGGGAGCTTGGTTCTACAGAGGCATAGCCATGTCTTGTTCGAGCCCCACAGTGGGTACCTCTGCAGAGACAGAGCTGAGTCTCCCTTATGGTGTTATCGTAACGCTGAGGCCCATGATGGGCCCAAGGGGTTTCTCAAAAAGTTAGAACAACTAAAGAACGCTTCTTAATTGTATTTCGAGAAACAATGTATATAATGCTTGGAAATTTAAGGGTAAAAGCGGCGTAGTTGTTCTATGTTCCAAGCGTTGGTGAGGATTTCACCCTTCTCATTGGCTAGCTTGTAGGTCCCGGGCTTCAGCACTTGGGCGACGATGTACGGTCCTTCCCACGGCAGGGTCAGCTTGTGGCGGCCCTTGTTGCTCTACCTTAGCCTTAGCACCAGGTCGCCCACCTTTAGGTCTCGGCTTCGAATGGGCCGGGCTTGGTAGCGTCGTAGGGCTTGCTGGTACTTGGCCGAATGTAGAAGCGCAACATCTCGGGCTTCCTCTAGTTGGTCGAGGGCGTCCTCGCAGGGCAGTGCGGTTGCTCTGCTCGTTGTAGGCCTATAGCCTCGGGGAGCCATACTCCAAGTCAGTGGGGAGGACGGCCTCAGCTCCATAGACCAGGAAGAACGGTGTAAACCCCGTGGCTCGGCTCGGGGTGTTCCTCAGGCTCCAGATGACCGACGGGAGTTCGGCAAGCCATTTCTTGCCAAATTTCTTCAACCGGTTGTATATTCTCGGCTTGAGGCCTTGTAGGATCATGCCGTTGGCACGTTCTACTTGGCCATTTGTCCTAGGGTGTCCTACTGCCGACCAGGCCACACGGATGTGGTGGTCGTCGCAGAATGTCAGGAATTTTTGGCCGGTGAATTGTGTCCCATTATCGGTGATGATGGTGTTCGGAACCCCGAACCTGTGGATGATGTCAGTGAAGAACAACACCGCTTGCTCAGATTTGATTCGATTGATTGGTCGAGCCTCGATCCGTTTAGAGAACTTATCGATCGCTACCAGTAGATGGGTGTAGCCTCCGGGGACCTTCTGTAGAGGCCCAACCATGTCGAGCCCCCACATGGCAAACGGCCATGTAATGGGGATGGTTTGGAGGGCTTGGGCCGGGTGGTGCGTCTGCCGCGCATAGTACTGGCATCCCTCACAGGAGCGTACGAGCTTGGTGGCGTCAGCAACCGCCGTTGGCTAGTAGAACCCTTGGCAGGAAGGCGTTTCCCACGAGCAGTCCAAGGCGCTGCATGGTGCCCGCAGGCTCCCACTTGCAAGTCCCAAAGTAGGGCTTGGCCTACCTCGGTGGCGATGCATCGTTGGAGCACGCCTAGACGGGCTTCGCCTGTACAACTCGCCATTGCTGAGGACGTAAGTTTTGGCTTGTCATGCAAGCCATCGGGCTTTGGTCCTGTCTGCAGGAAGCTCTCCTCGAATGAGGTAATCTAAGAACGGGACTCGCCAGTCCGTGCCCTAGTTGGCCTTGGGAGGCTCTACGTTGACTTCCATGACCTTGGGCTCGGCCGAAGGGGTCTCGGTGACAGAGGGGGCCTCGGGCCCTACGGTGGGCTCGACTGGTGGGCCCTCTTCCGTCGCCAAGGCGTAGTCGATGGAAGGCTTGTGGAGGTCCCTAGCAAAGACGTTCGGGGGGACCGGGGCCCGTGCCGGCGCCATCTTTGCCAGTTCGTCCACGGCCTCGTTGAATTTTCGCGCGATGTGGTTAAGTTCGAGACCATCGAACTTGTCTTCAAAGCGACGTACCAGCTTGCAGTTCGACTCCTTCATCACTTGATCGACGACGGGCTGCGAGTCGCCCCGTACATCGATGGTCTCGAACTTAACCACATCGCGCGAAAATTCAACTCAGCTACAAAATCAGCCAAGACCTGAGACTTGATTGCTTTCCGAGGCGCAAAAGATAGGGCTTCCCCCATGAGTTCGATGGCCCACTTGGCTATCCTACCCGAAGCCTCCTGGTTATGGATTATCTCTCCCAGGGGGAAAGACAACACCACGATCACCGGATGGGACTCGAAATAGTGACACAGCTTGCGTCAAGCCAAGACCACGGCGTAGATCAGCTTCTGGATGTGGGGGTAGCGTGTTTTGGTCTCGAAGAGCACTTCGCTGATGAAGTAAATAGGTCATTGGTTGGGTAGAGCGCGCCCTTCTTCCTGCCTCTCGACTACTACGTCCGCACTGACCACTTGGGTCATTGCGGCGACATAGAGTAAGAGGGCCTTGTCCTTGGCCGGCGGCACCAGGACTGGAGGATTGGTGAGCAGTGCCTTGAGCTTGGCGAGGGCTTCTTCGGCCTCAGGGGTCCAAGAAAAGCGTTCGGATTTCCTCAAGAGGCGGTACAGAGGCAAGTCTTTTTCGCCAAGGCGCGAGATGAAGCGGCTCAAGGCCGCAAGACATCCCATAACCCTCTACACTCCTTTGAGGTCTTGGATTGGTCCCATGTTGGTTACGGCCGAGACCTTCTCTGGGTTGGCCTCGATGCCGCGTTCCGAGACTATGAATCCTAAGAGCATGCCTCGGGGAACCCCGAAGACACACTTCTTGGGGTTGAGCTTGATGCCCTTCTCTCTGAGGCATTTGAAGGCTATCTCCAGGTCATCGATGAGATCCCCGGCCTTTCTGGAATTGACCATGATGTCGTCCACGTAGGCCTTGACGGTTCACCCGATGTGCTCGCCAAAGACCTAGGTCATGCACCGCTGGTATGTGGCCCTGTGTTTCTGAGGCCAAAAGGCATAGTCACATAGCAGTACATGCCGAATGGTGTGATAAAAGAAGTCGCGAGCTGGTCAGACTCTTTCATCTTGATTTGATGGTAACCGTAATATGCATCAAGGAAAGATAGGGTTTCACATCCCGCAGTGGAGTCAACTGATTTGGTCGATTTGAGGTAATGGGAAAGGGACTTTTGGATAGGCTTTATTCAAACCGGTGTAGTCTACACACATCCTCCACTTCCCATTTTTCTTCTTGACTAACACAGGGTTAGCTAACCACTCTGGATGGGACACTTCCTTGATGAATCCGACCGCCAAAAGCTTTTGCACCTCCTCACCGATGGTCCTACGCTTTTCCTCGTCGAATCGGCGCAGGCGCTGCTTCACCGGTCTAGAGCCGGCCCGGATGTCCAAGGCGTGCTCGGCGACTTCCCTTGGTATGCCCGACATGTCCGAGGGACTCCACGCGAATACATCGGCATTCGCGCGAAGAAAGTCGATGAGCACGGCTTCCTATTTGATGTCGAGGGTGGCGCTGATCCTCAGCGCCCGGTCGTCGAGGCCGGTGGGGTCGACCGGGATGACGCTTGGTCTCAGGGCAGCTCGCTACCAAGTCGGTCGAGGTTGACGATGAGGGTCTCGGCCTCCACGAGAGCCTCGGCATACTCGATGCATTCGACATCGCAGTCATATGCATGCTCGTACGTGGACTCAACAGTGATGACGCCGTTGGGACCCAGCATCTTGAGCTTGAGGTAGGTGTAGTTGGGGACCGCCATGAACTTGGCGTAGCATGGCCGCCCCAGGATGCGTGGTAGGTTCCTTTGAACCCAACCACCTCGAAGGTGAGGACCTCCTTGCGGTAGTTGGAGGGAGTGCTGAAGCAGACTGAGCAAGTCGATGCACCCGAGGGCGTTTCCCCGGCATGATGCCGTGGAAAGGCGCGGCATCACCTCGGAGCTGCGACCGATCAAGCTCCAGGAGATCCAGGGTGTTGGCATAGAGGATGTTGAGGCCGCTGCCTCCGTCCATCAACACCTTGGTGAGTCGAGTGTTGCTAATGATTGGGTTGACAACGAGTGGGTACTACCCGGGATTCGGGACATGATTGGGGTGGTCATCCCGATCAAAGGTGATCGCCTCCTGAGATCAGTCGAGGTATCAGGGAGTAGCCACCTTAACCGAGAAGACCTCCCGGTGTTTCCTCTTTCGCTGGCGTGCCATGAGGCGCGCTGAGGGCCCGCCAAAGATCATGAAGGCGTTGTGCACCTCGGGGAACCCGTCGTCCTTGTCGTCGTCCCTATCGCCGGAGCATGGTGCACTCTTCGAGGGTGTGCTTCACCGGGCCCTGGTGGTAAGGGCAGGGCTTCCTAAGCATGTCATCGAAGAGCCCGGAGCCTCTAGGGCCTCGAGGATTCTTGCGTTCTACGGCTATGACTAGACCGGCCTCGAGGACCTCCTATTTCTCCTGGCGACCCTTTTTATTTTTCTTGGGGAGGTGGGGAGCTAAGGCCTCGGGGGCCTCGTCCCTCCGCTTCCCCTTGGCGTCGTTGTCGAGGAAGATGGCCCCAACGGCCTCTTCGCCCGAGGCGAAGTTGGTGGCGATGTCGAGGAGCGCGGTAGCCGAGGTCGGCATGTTTCGGCCTAACTCTCAGACCAAGTCTCGGTAGGTGGTGCCGGAGAGGAAAGCCTAGACAATTTCTGAGTCGCCAACGCTAGGCAACTTGGTGCACTGCTTGGAGAAGCGCTGGATGAAGTCTCGGAGAGACTCGTCCAGCTTCTGGCGACAACTCTTGAGGCCCCAGGAGTTTTCGGGGCGCACATATGTGCCCTAGAAATTCCCGACGAAGACCCTCACCAAGTCACGCCAGTCGTGGATCTATGAGGGAGGGAGGTGTTCGAGCCAGGCTCAGCGCTGAGTCTGATAGGAACAACGGGAGGTTGCGGATGATGAGCAGGTCATCATCCACGCTGCCTGGCTGATAGGCTAGGCGGTAATCGGCCAGCCAAAGCTCGGAGTTGGTCTCGCCATTGTATTTTGTGAGGTTGGACGGTTGCCGAAAACCGGGCCGGGAAGTGAGCGCTGCGAATGGCCCTGCTAAAGACTCGAGGACCAGGTGGCCCAGGAGAAGGACTACGGGTCCTCTCCACTGTCGTAGCGACCTCCTCGATGCGGGTGGTAGCCTCGGGCGGGCCCCTCGTTGTCGTGGCGCCGTCGCCTGCTGACCACATCGTGGTCGCCTTGCGCCTCGCGTCGGCCACCGAGGCGGTCATGCACCGAGGGGGCCCTGTTGGTTGTTGGTGCCCGAGCAGGCTCGGGACGAACCGAGGCCTCTCTATTCTGCCGAAGTGATGCCATGGGTAGTTCCGAGGCGCCCCCGCATCGTTGAGAAGTAGAGCTCTTGGCCTGCTGCACTGCGGCGGTCTCGAGGAGGTCCTGGAGCTCGCCGTGTACTCATCGCCCCATCGTGGTAGAGGGCTCGGGCATCATTCGAAGAAGCATCGCCGCTGTCGCGATGCTCTGGCTAGCGCGATTGAAGATAGGGGGCTGCTCGCCCCCTACGTCGTTGTTGATGCGGTGGTGGACGTTGTGAGCCCTCCGCCGGGCTGCTCCACCGTTGCCGCATCCCCGCTGCTCTTGCTCGAGGGTGTCTCGGAGCTGCTACAGCAGGAGTCGGTCTTGCTCGACCATGGCCTGAAGCTCTCGGAGCTGCTCCAAGTCAAGGCGTCGATGTTCCTCGGGGGCAAGGTTTTTGTTCCGTGCCGCCAGGATCTCGTTGCGTGGAGGTGCGGCGCCGCTCGCCCCCGCGGGGGGCGGGGAGCGAGAACCTGCCCCTTCGTCCTCATCGCCCGTGCTCGGCATACCGAGCTCGACGTGGAAGCACTCACGAGTGGGGTCGTAAGTGCCTTCGTCATCAGAATCGGAGTAGCCAAAGCAGTAGTCGCTTGCGGCCAGGAAGCGGCGCATGGCTTCAGGGTCGCGGAGCCCGTAGAAGTCCACTCTGGCCCATGCCTCATCCTCCTCTGAGGAGTTAGTGTGGGTGTGAGTCGAGGTCGTGGCGTCGAGGTCGAGGAAGAAGCGTTGGTGGCGTCCTAAGGGCTCCGCATGAGCGGAAGCGTAGGCGGAAGCATAGGCGGCGGCCGCATTACACAACCCGAAAGGGTACGGGGATGGTGCCATCGCCGGGCCTTGCTCCGCTGGAGGCGACACCTCAGGAGGTGGTGGGGTAGAGCTTGATGACGAGGGCGTCGCTGCACGCCACCGGTGTCTTTCCCTTGTCCAGGCTCAGGCTAGACAGGTCCCCAACCAGGGACCTTGTGCCAACAGCTGGGCATGGGATACCGGCGGAGCGCGACGCAGTCGCCCTAGAGCTTGCGCGGTGTCAGGGTGGTCCCGCCCGTGCCGTGCTTGGCGGGCATGATGAGGGCGGCGGCCCTAGCGCCGCCTGCGCCTGGGCTAGCTGGTGTGTGATGTCGTCGTCGGTCGGTGGGGCTCGGGGTGTGAGGAGTACCATGTCGTACTCAGATCCTAGAGACATGAACTCTAGGCCCCCGAACCAGATCACCGTGCCGAGACATAGCGGTCGTACGGGGTCTGCCATCCGGAACTTGTTGGGATGACGAAGCTGACACGCAGTAGAGCCCTTACCTGGCGCGCCAACTGTCGGTGTTTTGGGCTGGCGAGCCCTCAACCAACTAGTAATTTTGTACTGCGTGTTCCTAATCCCGGATGGTGATGCAAAGAGACATAAGGATTTATACTGGTTCAGGCAATAGGTGCCCTACGTCCAGTCTGAGGGATCGATCTTGTATTCCTTGCACCGAGGTGCTCGTAGTAGGGGGTTACAAGCTGGGTGAGAGAGGGAGCTAGCCCCAGGTCTCTGCGTGGAACGGTGTGATTGCTTGAGATGTTGATCTCAAGCAGCAGGGGAGCGTGTGTACGTCTGTGCCTGTCTGAGTCTACGCGTGAGTTCGTGAACCCGTGAGCTCATCTATTCGTGAGAGCGTGAGCTCGTCCCCCCTAGAAACGGCCCCGATCTCTCCCTTTTATAGTTGAAGGGGGGACAGGGTGATACATGTGTTCGCTACGCAGCGTTCGGTAAGCGGAGGTGGCGTGTCCGAGCCCTGTAGCTTGCTACTGTGGCGGCATGGTCGACGGAGCGGTCTCGTCCTTGAGGTGCTAGGAGCAACGCGCCGGTCACATCCGATCTTGTGCGATGTGGGAGCTCCAGTGATAGTTTGACGCAGGGCATGGCGGACGACGTGCTGGTTGCTGTGTGCTGATAGTGTAAAAAGCCGAGGCTTAGTTGGTGCCGAGGCCGAGCCATCGGGGGGGGGCTCGGCGGGAGCGAATCTCGAGGCTGCCGAAGACCCTGAAGTGGATTGCCGAGGCTCGGAGGGAGCAATTGGTCCTGTACACTGATTCCGAGGTTACAGGGACCCAAACTTGACTCTCCACGCCGCGCTGTCCTCGGAGCAGGGTTTAGGTAGCACTAGCGCCGTATGGGTGTCCGTCGTGGGCACAGTGCCGAGCACAGCGGTCGGTAACCCCTGCCCCGTCCTGTCTCGGATGGCATGGCGTCGATGTGACCCACGTCGCGTCGGCCACTCCGCTGTGTCGAGCCGTCGTTCGGCTGATATCGCGGGAGCGGCTGGGCACGTTAGTTGGACGTGACGTCCTGTCAGAGAAATCGGTCGAGGCAAAGGCGACGGGGTTGTTTGCCGAGCCGGCCTTGAACGAGGCGGAGAATCGGTTCCCCCCTTACGTGCGAGGCCTCGAGCGAGGCGGAGGTTACTCGTCCGAGGCCTTACGTGCGAGGCCTCGAGCGAGGCGGAGAATCGGTAGCATATCCAAGGCCTTTCGTGCGAGGCCTCGAGCGAGGCGGAGAATCGGTAGCATATCCAAGGCCTCTCTTGGCTTTGATTTTGACAGGATCTAAGCGATTTTTTCGGCTCTTACTTAAGGGACCCATTTTTACGATACCCGACAACATACATGTCAGGCTTTTGATGACGTTATAACTTTTCTACGGTTGCATGCACGGGCATTTTTGCTATCCCGAATAAATCTTCAAGACTGTCGTGTCCACACAAGCTATGAAAAGGGCGCATCTCTAGACATGACACAAAGTACGATTACAAGACGAAAAGAAATGCATTGCCCACACGAGCTAGGGAAAGGCTTGGCATAGAGTATGATTAACGGACAAACTGAAATACATTAAGTGCAAGTCGTCTGGGTGACTACGCAATAGCTATATATACCGTTGCAACACACGGACAAATTTGTTAATATTAAAAAAAACATTTTTTTTTTCTAATGTTTAGATGCGTTAGTTCTCAGGTGATACCGTATCCACTCCTGCCTTGATTTTTCTTCCATCGAGTTGAATCTCAGTCTTACGTGCTTACGAGTCAATGGTGAAGATCATTGCGTGAAAACATACAATATTTCAGGGCAAGTTCCATAAAAAAAATCAAAAAGAAAAGCTGATCAAGCTTTCTTGATTAGTAATTTTGATTTTTGCACTACTTTTACCTAAACCGCCAGTGGCACCAATGCGCCGTCCGGATATACTACTATACATCTGCATTTCGCACATACAAAGTTCAAAACCCTGTTTCACTGTTTCAGTTTCAGACAGAAAACCGGTGTGGATGGATTGGCGACGAGCTGACGTGCGAGCTCACCATGGATGCCGGACTCTTTGGTAGCTCAGCAAGTTCCTGGAAGCGCTGGCCGGCATCGCCTTCGGCAGCTTGGCTGTGGCCGTTGTCGCTCTCGTTCTCCTCCAGCGACCGCCTCATGGTCTCCGGCGTGAACAAGTAGGTGACGGCGAGGCCGAGCAGGCAGATCCCGCCAAGGATAATCAGGGCGTACATCATGCCGATGCCTGGCTCGTACCCTGCCCCTGCCAGAACCTTGCTCCTGTCCCGGTCCTGCGACGCCCACAGGAAGCCGATGGCGCCGATGAGCGCGCCGAGTTTCCCCGCGGCGCCAGATATCCCGTGGCACGTGGACCGGAACCTCGCCGGGAAGAGCTCGGCGGGCAGGATGAAGGTGGTGGTGTTGGGCCCGAGGTTCGCGGAGAAGAAGGTGAGCGCGTAGAGCACGATGTACCACGCGTCCGTCGCGTGGCCGCGCCAGTAACGGTCGTACGGCCCGGCGAGCGCGAAGAGGAAGACGGCCATGAGGAAGAACCCGGTCATCTGGAGCCGGCGTCGGCCCACGCGGTCGATGAGGAGCACGGCGACGATGTAGCCGGGGATGCTGGACGCGACGGCGATGATGGCCTGGAACTTGGCCACGTTGAAGGCCTCCTGGAACGCGTTCACGTGCTCAGCCGGCGGGAACCACGGGCGGTAGATCTGGGACTGGAACAGCGTGCTGCTGTAGTAGGGGATGTCGAGAAGGAACCACGCGGACGCGCACGCGAAGAGGTCCCGGCCGTGCCGCCGGAGGAAGCGGCGCGAGAAGAGGCCGTACGACGACGCCGTCGTGAGGCCGAACTGCGCCGGAGGAGTCGTGCGGCGGAAGGCGGCCACCTCCTCCTCGGTGATCGAGGCCAGGTCGAGGTCGGCGAGCACGCGCCCAATGTCGTGGGTTGCCTTCACCGCGTCGTGCTCCACAAGGGCTGTAAACCTGCAGTTATTGTAAAAGTATATTATGTAAAATTGGTATGACCTATGATTTATTGATCTTGCTGATATATAGATGGAAACATGTATAGAATTTGCTGTATTACTAGAATTGCTTGATCATATCAATCTATGGTTGTACTTGTAAGCCATGGCAGGGCTATTCTGACTCAAATTAAGAGCATCTTCAGCACACACCCTATTCAAGCCCTCAAACTAAAATTTGAGGGCTGGAGCTAAAAACACAGCTCTAGCAGAGTCTCTACTCTGGTCCCCAAATTTAGGTGGCTCTCAAACTAGCCCCCTCGGCCCTCAATCCCATGGGCCTCCACCCCACCCCCATCCGACAGTTGGTTGTTGTTCTGGCTCCCGCTCCCGCTCTTTTCCCTCGTCGCGCCGTCCGATCCCCAATGTTTCCATCAAGTGCCGCTCAGATCCGGTGGGGAAGGGGCCGCCGAACACCTCTCTTGTCGCAGCGCCCCCTCCACCGCCCCAGATTCGTAGGGAGCCGCTTCTCCTCCTGCGTCCGGGTCTCGTCGTGGCGTCCTTCCCCATGCGTCTGGCCTCCTTCCTCTCGGTACGGGCTCTGCCCTGTTCCTCCCGGCGGTGTGGGCTCCTCCCCGCTCCACCCCAGCGTGGCGAGCTCGGGCTTCTTCCCAAGTGGCATGGGCTGCTCCCCCGTAGTGGTGCAGGGCCACTAGAGAAGCGCGCCGCGCGCGGCCTCCTTCCTGCCCGCCGTCCCTGCTCGCCAGAGGTCGAAGCCAATTCCCGACCGCGAGCAAGTCCCCAGCGCGTCCCTTCCCATCCGCCCCCATGGTCACGTTCCTCTGTGAAGAAGATAAGATGATGATGACGAGTGGGTCCTACGTGTCATTCTCTCTAAAAATTGATTTGAGGACTCCTGCTGGAGTGCAGTCCAGAAATCAGGGCCCTCAGAAATAGGTGGAGCTCTCAAACAAAAAGTAGAGGGCTTTGATTTGAGGGCTATTGCTGGAGTTGCGATAATACACTACGCGGCCTCTGAAGGTAGGCGAAGACACTTAACCATTCTACTTTACAGTTATACCACCATTGGGTCGTAGGAGCATTTTAGCGATTTTTAGCCTTTTTATTAGGGGGTAAAGTTATCAAGTTACAAGTTGGTTCGGTTTTCAATCTTGAACTAAAAAACAGACAAAAGACACCGTCTAGTAGAAACCAGATAAATTTACTCCTCTGGACTAGTTTCATAGGTGGTTTTGTGTATTTTAATAATAAAAATTTGGTATGATCTCTAAAAAATCATAATTTATTTATTTTACTTCAAATAAATTGTTATCGGCTATTTTATGATCTATATATAGTTATTTGGAACTAGTTTATTTCTTTCTAAAACTATTTTATTTAGAACTGGTTGATAACATATTTGGATCAATAGGGAGTAATCTAGAAAAATATCAAACTAGTATTAATTTTCTTCTAAAAATGTTATCTGCTCATTTATGATCTATACAGAGATATTTGGAACTGGTTTATTTGTTTCTAAAACAGTTTTATTTAGAACTGGTTGATAACATATTTGGAACAATTGGGAGTAATCTAGAAAAATATCAAAGTAGTACTAATTTTCTTCTAAAAATGTTATCTGCTTATTTATGATCTATATAGAGTTATTTGGAATTGGTTTATTTGTTTGTAAAACTGTTTTATTTAGAACTGGTTGATAACATATTTGGAAGCAATAGGGAGTAATCTAGAAAAATATCATACTAGTACCAATTTTCTTCTAAAAATGTTATCTGCTCATTTATGGTCTCTATATACTTATTTAGAATTGGTTTATTTCTTTCTAAAACTATTTTATTTATAACTTGTTGATAACGTATTTTGAAGCAATAGAGAGTAATCTAGAAAAATATCAAACTAGTACCAATTTTCTTCTAAAAATGTTATCTACTCATTATACACATATTGGAGTTGGTTTATTTTTGTTCCTATTGCTTTATTACTTGTAATCTTGCTCACTATTTATTTAAAACAAATAAGATCAAAACAACTCTAAATAAAGCACCAACAATTGGATAACATCTTTTGAAGGAAACTGAAACTAGCTACATATTTTTTATGTAAAAGTAAATTAATTATCAACTTTTAGAGATCCAACATGATTTTTATTGTTTTAGATTTAGAAAATAGGAAACCACATATGAAATTTTGTGGGCCCAATTTTATCTAATTTTGACAGTTGGGGAGGATGTCTGTTACCCAGTTTCTCTATCTGACGATGGCTACAAGGAAGAGACAAGCACACAACATCATTCAAAAACTTGCCGGGGGTAAGGGAGCCAATTTGACTCGTCGAGGCTATCAAGATTTTCCTAGCTTTTATTCAAGCAGGCAAGATTACTAGGGATTTCTTGGTGCTACCGAACATCAAACCTGGTTTGGCCAAGCTGATGCGAGACTTTGGCCAAGTAGTGGACTCGTATTTTGAGTTAATCTGTGGTAAAATGCCGTGCGGCGAATGGAACATGAGACCAACCTTCTTTTGTCCATTGACTCAACCACCGAGCTGCAAATAAGCTCATTCTCTACGGAGCAAAAAATTCTAAAAAAGACAGACTATTGAGTGAAAAACACGTTCTAGATTCTAGGAGTAAGCGTATATCTCAATCCTAGATTACAGTTGATTGATATTGTTATCTTATTTACCAATATGTTATGCAACATGTCATGTATATTTTCTAGCCTTGCATTGATGGTAACAATAACCTAAGATTGGCTTTTCTAGATACATATCTTTACTATGCACCTAGATATGTCTAAAATCATAGTAAAAGTTGTATATCTAGAAGAACCAAAACGGAGAGTCGCAAAAAAGAAAAGAAAAGAAGAACCAAAACAGTCTATAAAATAGAGAACAGAGGGAGTACTATTATTTTCAAGTCTAATCACTTAAATGTGCACTCGAGAATGGCCCTGTTCGGCTTATCCTATATTCGACTTGTTCGGCTTCTTTTTTCAGCCGGAACAGTGTTTTTCTCTCACAACAATTCAGCTGGAATAATGTTTTTCAACCAGTTTCAGTCAAGTTTCAGACCAGCGAACGGGACCAATGTGTAGACTGCTCGGACACCATGCTACTATCGCAGCTCCAATGTTATTTTCTAATTGCGTCTTAAGAGAAATATAAAATATAACACATAATCCTAGCAAACATAGGCCATGACTATTATGACTCTCAGAGCAGCTTCAGTGTGGTTGAGAAGCCTTGACTTCCAGTCAATACTGGGTGAGCGAACACGCGCTCCCAACCACACTGAACACGGCCGCTCTCCAATTTCTTAAAATGATTAAAAAATAAAACAGATTGGAGAAAGACGTCTTAACTCTTTTTGTTAGTACAGGTGTGTGATCATCGAAGCTGGTATACTAAGATTGATTGGCATGATTATCATCTAGGGTCGTAGGTCAGAAAGAGATGCTTTGGATTATCGATTATGTGTATATATAAAGCCTATTAACTATTAAGGCCTTTTTTAATTTCAGGGTGTAAAGTTTTAGGGTGTCACATGGATGTGTCGCATGGGGTGTTCGAATACTAATAAAAAAATAAATTACAGAATCCGTTAGTAAACCGCGAGACAAATTTATTAAACCTAATTAATCCGTCATTAGCACATGTGTTACTGTATCACTTTATTATCAAATCATGTACTAATTAGGCTTAAAAGATTCGTCTCGTAAAGTAGTCATAATTTGTGTAATTAGTTATTTTTCTAGTCTATATTTAATACTCCATGCATGTGTCCAAACATTTGATGAGACATGACGTAAACTTTTAGGGGAGGAACTAAATAAGGCCTAAACTGATGTAACACAGCAACGTTAAATTACATGATTAGTTCTAGAAGGTCGTAGGTCAGAGGGAACAACACCAGAAACATGCTAGTAATTCCATAATCGTGACGACTGGCAAGTTGAGCTTAAAAAAAAACTGATGCCAATGCAAGCCGCTGACTATAGTTGATATGCTGAACCGGCCTGGTTGCCGGTGTATGGCCCGTATAGGTGAGACACGTATATTACTTCCCAGGCCACTGGGCTGCAGGTGAAGAGAGGCGACTACGTCTTGGGATAGCTGGTATAACGCAGTAGTATATTCTTCAACTCGACCTTTTATTTAACTGTATGTAAGTGACATGAGTATACATCAACACCCTCGCAAAAAAAAAGAGAGTATACATCAACACCTAAAACCTATTTCAGTTTTTTTTAACCATTTTCTATGCAACTACTTAGTACATTAGCATGTTTTGAGATCATCATCGTGTGAAGTCCATTTCGAACCATTAGTAATGTAGGCACGTCAATCTTGGCTGTCACTTTAGAAAAGGCAATAGCACGTACGTACGGACACTATTAAGCCCAATTCGAACCATTCCGTTCGTACTACGTAACTTTACAGCGCGCCGCCGCCGTGTTAATCATTTGGCCATCGAAAATCGAAACGAATGGCTTCGTACGCGCACGTACCTGGCCGTCTCGGGCATGGCCATCCTCCAGTAGAAGGTGACGGCGGCGGGTACGGCGCCGATCATGAGTATGATCCGCCAGGCGAGGTCGGCGGCCTCGGGCGTGTCGTCGAGCGGAGCGCGGCGGCCCGTGTAGCGGTCGAACGCGGCGGCGACGGCCATGATGACCGTGGAGCTGGCGAGGATCCCGAAGCCCTGCATGGAGAAGACGGCGGCGATGAAGGCGCCCCGCGTGCGGCGGTTGGCGAACTCGGACATGATGGTGGCGGAGAGCGGGTAGTCGCCGCCGACGGCGACGCCGAGGAAGAAGCGGAAGAGGCAGAGGCTGGCGAGCGCGCAGCCGCGGGTGCGGCACACGGAGAAGCCGCTCCCCACGGAGGCGCACAGCATGAGGAGCAGCGACGCGCCGTAGACGCGGCGCCGGCCCGCGCGGTCGCCCAAGGCGCCGAACACCAGGTTCCCGGCCACCGCGCCCAGCAGCGCCACGCCCACGGTGGCGGACACCACGGCGGGCGGCGTGACGCCCGGGCGGGGGCGGCCTCCGTCGTCGTCGACCCTGCTGGGGTCGTCCGCAGGCGCGTAGTAGACGCGGCCGATGAGCTTCATGACGGGCGCGATGCAGAAGAGGTCGTACGAGTCGGTGAAGAGGCCCATACCGGCGATGACGATGGCCTTGAAGTGGTAGTACTGCGTGCGCGCCTGGTCCAGCGCCGTCAGCACCCGGATCGGCGGCATGTCGACGTCGAGGCCGGCCGGGCGGACGCGCGCGGGACTTGATTAGGAGAGGACTCACTGGCAGTAGGAAAGCAGGCAGCATGATACTACTTGACTGGCTCTATAAACTGGCCGGCCGGGCGCGAGGCGCGACCGACGCGAGCCAAACGAATGAATGAATGGCCGTACACGGGCGGACATTGACATGGTGGTGATGGCTACTACATGAGCGCGGGCGTAGCACGTGATTAAACAAAAGCGGCGCGCCGTGCTCGTTGACATGGCGCGGCTGGCCGTGACGGAACTCAGATATATGCTGGGAAGATGGCATGCCGCTTGCGACTGATTCGCCTATGGGCTTTAGATTATTATACTACGACGAGAGCTGTACCGACCAAGGCGTTTTTTATGCTGCGTGTGCCGAGGAAACTTGATGCAGCAACAGCATGGTAGTTGACACGCAATATCTGTCGTTGGAGCGACAGTGGAACGTCCCGTAATATCTGTCGTTGCCTATTCCCCGTCATAGGCCATAGCTGTACTGCTGCACCGCACCATGCGCTGTCGGCCAAGGCAGTCTTATCTCTTCCCCCTCCCCCTCGCAGCCTCACACGCCACCGAAGGCCTTTTTTCGTAAAAAAAACGCACGCATGCATTGTTTAAGAGAGAAATACTGTACTGTATGTAAAACTGTGAAAATGTGGGTGTGAGTTCGGATTTGTTTATTGTAAGAAGAATGATGTGGTGAGTAGCATTGATGGCATGTCCGTTCAAATGCACAGTTGACAAATCATTCGAGTAGGGGTGTCAGCGTCTTTTGCCATTGTCATTGGTAACTAGGTTGTTTCACCGATGACAGATATTGCAGGAACAGAGGGAGTAAGGCCCAACAACACCAGTGATCATGCCGTCGATGGCTCTACCGTCGCAGTACGGAAGCGAAGGTTGCGGTTGCGGCCTGCGGGTTGTGGGCCCGCGGATGGCAAGTGGTAGCCAATGGAAGTGTAGTAAGGCGGTCTCTACTAGGAGACCCTCCATGAGACCCAAACCTAAAATGAGTATTCAACATAATACCTCAAACAGAGTATCTATATGAAAGACCCATTTTAGGTGTAAGGAGAGATATAACCTAAATCTGAGTATTATCTCTCCTAAAGACCCATTTGCAGAAAAATGTTCTCTTTTATGTCTTGTTGTTGGAGAAGACAAAAAATAGATATTGAACCTTTGTCTGTAGCGCTATCCAAACTTGAGATGGATCTTGTATTTTGAGTAATAGTTATTGGAGACGGTCTAAGTCATCACTGAAGCCTCCTGGGGCTGGAGACTGGTCTTCCATACGGTACAAGGTAAGGTGGGGCCCAGAGATTCGCGTATCCTAGCTGTGGTCTCCGGCTCTTGAGTGTCGCGGAGTCGACCACGTTCTGAGCATAGTATCTCCCAGACTCCCACTCAACAACATCGGGAGTCGACCACATGCTGTTTGGTCTAAAGAAGGAAACAAACATGCAAATCATTCCCACCCTGTTCGATTAGGCCATTTGTTTGGTTGCTATATATGTACAATGGTTTCTATTCATATTAGATGATACCCGTGTGTTGCTGTGAGAATAAACGTGTGGATTTTGCAGCATTATATAGGATAATAGAGCAAGTATATAATAGAGCAACTTTGAATATTAAAGTTCAAAAAAATAGAAAAAGAAAGAGAGGAAATGATTGAATGGCCGACCCTTTTCATCCCAAGGGGACCCTCTTCTGATTTCCTTCACGCTGGAGAAAAATTGTCGTTCCTGTCCTTTCCGAACCGGCGGACGAAATCGCGTAGAACAAAAGTCCACGATTAATCTCCAAAGCTCTAGCAAAAATGCCTTTCCTGCGATCTTGACCTCTCTGTCACGGATGTCCTCCCACATTGATCTCCCGCATCCCCTCCGAATGGAGCTCGGCCATGAGCATCGGCGGCACGCGGGTGAGCTCGGCCACTTGCAACAGTAGCGTGCCGGCAAGCCTAGAGAGCCGCAACGACGTGTCTGGGTAAGGCATGAGTGGAGTGCATCATCTTGGTGCTACGCCTATGTTGACGGTGAAAATGTCATAAATTCACACACTCAACACCGTCAATAGCCTCAGTTTCAAAGGAAGAGTAACATGACATGAACATATTTTTACCAATAACAAGTTACACTTGTACTTTGAGCATGTGTATGCAGGATGTCACAAAACTGGAGAAAATGAGCTTGTGGATCCACCATATGGGGGTCGCCCGACCCCCCTATGGGCCCACCAGGCCCTGCCAAGGTGGCAGGATCCATGTGAAGTATCCTGGAGACAATCCCCACCCTTGGATCACACTTGTGTTTTCTCTCAAGGGTGGAAGATAAAGTCACATGGATTCATGGACCCACAACAAAGCATACAACGTGACAAAAGTGGCCAACCACACACTATGATAGTGGGCCATCCTTCTAGAAGGGGAGACATGTCCCACCTATCATAGGGGTGTCGGTCGACGCCCCTATGGTGCCAACTGACGTCCATCTCTCACCCACCGCCTTAGTGCATGATGCCTCCATGCACTCCAATGATCTCAACCCTTGATTTAATGGCAATTTGATCCAATGGTGCTTGATGGAGGTCACACGGATCGCTGACATGATGCCAGGCTCCACCTCCACCTATAAATAGAGGGTCACACACCCCTCTCCATTCATGGTGAAGAAGCCTACAAGCTCAAGTGAAGAGTAGTTAGTCCACTTTATCTTAGTAGTGTAGTCTAGTGTGGGAGTTAGAGTTGAGTAGTGAGCTTTGCTCAGGTCTTCCGGAGCAGTCTTCTGGAGAGTCTGGTATAGCTCTTGTACCTTTCCATTTCTTTTTGTAAGACTTTACTTTGTTCAATATATTACTCTTTCTCTACTTTACTTAGTCTTTACTTTGTGCAATATTATACTAGTTATAGTATTGTTGTGGCTTATCTTGTCATATAGTTGTTACACACTAGATTGTGATCTTGGAAACACACCTGCATTGCGATCATCAGCCTATCATAGGGTGCTCTAGTTGGCCTGAGTAATTACTGGCTAGAGTAGTGAGAGAAGGTGTAAGTGTGGTGCTTATACATTATCTTGCATTTGGTTACTACTTGTTGCACGGATGGATTGTGGTAGGTAGTAGGTGGTGACAACCCTGTCTAGCCTTTGTAGTCCACCACATGTTGTAGGCAAGTTCTTAAAAGTTAAGGCCCCCATAAAAAGGTAGCCGCTTTAGATAGGGTTTCATACCCTATTGTTCACCTATCGCCTAGCATACTTGTTTTGAGGTATCAATCTGTGTGTCGCACTTGTGTGATTTGGTAAAGTTACAGGAGTAGAGTTAGAAACATAGCACTACTATAGATTGATTTATCACTGTCGCTACTTTCACTGCCGTAGCGATAGAAGCGACTGGTGTGATACTTGCACCGTCGGTTGGAACGATAGCGAGGCCTCCTAGGACTAAAACCGTCAGTTCAGACTTCTACCACCGATGGGTTAACGATAGATGTGGCAGTGGTATTGGGGTTGCATTTCCTCCGTCGCATGAAAAGCCGGGCCGACTGGGATATACATTTTGCTCACCGGACCTAAAGTAGCGTTTGGTCAACCGACGGTAAATTTAGCGTGAGTGTTGAATTGCCTCAACTTCCAAGGCCGTCAAATTACCATTACTTTCGCCGCCTAAAACCTAAGAGCCGCGTACCCACTGCTCTACATATACTTTAGGTCCAGTGTCCTCTGAAACTACCCTCTTGTTCATCCATCATCCCCTTCTCTTCCAATCTACAAAGAAAATATTGGACAGTCTCATCAAGTTTCCAAGCAGCCCGTTGTCCAGCGAGGACGACTTGTCTTCCCACCAGTCCTTCGAGGAGAACGTTTCCTCCGACGATAGGATGTCTGATTATAGTCCTCCGTGGAGCTCTGAGAAGGAGGACCCAAAGGAGGAGGACGAGGATGACGCCGACGCTGACGCCGAAGACACCGCCGCCGACTCCGATGATGACCCCGACTCCGACTTCACCTTGCCTCCTCCCAAGCGAGCAAGGCGTGTGAGAGGATCATATATTTAGATTAAGTAGTTTATAGTTAGTATAAGTAGTTTTAATAGTTTAGGTTAGCTATTATGCTTTCGGACGAAGTACAATCATATACTTGTCCAAATTGTACCTATATGTTAGTTATATGTAATCAATCAAAGAAAAAAATTCTATTCGCGCAGATTTGATCTCTTCAATGCCACCTTTTTTATATGAAATGTAAAGCAAGTTCTTTCCAATACTACTTCCAAATGCCAGTGCACGGATTTGATCTCTTGACGAATGTTTTTTTTTAATTTTTCTGTATATTTGTGAATGAAAAGGAAAAAAAATTGTCATGTACGGTTGCGGTTGTTTCCAGGAGAATCTAAAAGCAGTTTAACCACTGACAATCGCCGTATTATAGCGTTGGATTAGCGTGGCAATGGCCGGCTTAATATGGACACTGTTTAACTTATCCCATGCTGTCCGTTCTCGCTGCCCGATCAATCTAGACCGTCCATTTGGCAACAAACCTAGAAGCGCCCTAGCCCGTTCCTAACTCTCCTTGGGTCCTGTCGGCGCCTTGGTGGTGGTTCGACCAACTAAAAAACCCCAATACGAATCCATTAGTTCTCCCCACCCGTTATTGCTTTATCTTCATTCTCCCCACCCGTTGCTTCATCTTCATTTTGACCTGTCGCCTATACTTGCCATGCCTCAAGCACCTTTGCATTGTCGTTGTGGACAATGCCCCGTGAAGGTTAGATGCATTCGGTCACCCCCCTGTTTGCATTTGGTTCTAAATGGTTTTGGGTTCGGTATTAGTTTTGTTCATATTAGGAATTTCTTCATTGCAACAGATGTCTTACTTCGGAAGAAGACATTTCAATGCGAGCAACCTTATGTTTTGGTGGCTAGGGGTGGCACCAGTACCCCAGATGATGTTGTTTGCTACTTGGGGATGGAGCATTCACCCTAGACCGACCGTTGATTGTTGAAGCCACTGTTCAGTCACCTTCTCGGACCACAAAATTTGATAAGAATCATTCAAGACCCTGTTTGTGTAGAGATTTTTGTGCTTTGCAGGACTGGACAAGAAGTAGACATACTTTATAAATACAATGTGTCCATGGACAGAGATGCTGTCATCTTTGCTATGGTTCACTACCTCTGGCTTTTGGGACCGCATCAACCAATTGAGTACCTTAGCAACTGGCTACCCATCTAACATTAAGTCTTAGAATTTGTGAAACTTTTATGTGAATGAAGTTTATATGTACTAATGAAACCTCTGGATTTGTATGTATGAGTACTGCATAATCATTGAGCTATTACTTCAGTTGAACTATTAATGGAATCAGTTAGTCTTGATTGTGGTCCATGTGTACACCTCTATGTAAGCATAGAGGATCCAAAACAAGCCTTCTTCTACAGACTGGGTAGTACCCTGAACTACCGGTGACACAACATTTCATCTTGGCGGGAGTGCGAGGGTTTTGAAGTATGTTTTGGTGCCTTGGCGGGAGGCAAAAGCGTAGACAAAAGACCTAGGCCTGACCTATTCACTCAGAGTGTGCAACACTTTGAACCCTGATTGCTCCATGGCTGCATCTCGCTCCGACTCCTCCCAGTGGTCGGCACCATCCTAGGGCGCCGTCGCGAGAAGAACACCGGCTTCTAGCAGAGGAGGCTACAATGGTTGGGGGCCACCCATCTTGTGCCGTGTCGAGAACCACCCCTATGCATACAAGCCACCACTTTTGTGTCGCTGCGGCTTGAAGATGCCTTGGTGGATTTCGTGGAGTGATGGAAACCTAGGACGTCGGTACCACAGATGTTGTAGGACAAATAATGTAACTCAATTTATGCCTTGGTGGATTTCGTGGAGTGATGGAAACCCAGGACGTCGGTACCACAGATGCTGTAGGGCAAATAATGTAACTCAATTTATTTCTTGTTCATTCTATTTTCACAATGTAAATGTTGAAATCCTGCTGTACTTATGGTAATTTGGTTTTTTCGTAGCCCGACTTAGATTGTGGGTTCTTTAAGTGGCACGATCTCCCATATGGAAAATTTCTGAGGACTTTGATTTTGGATTTACGTAACAAGATTTGGGAGCTAAAGGCAGAGGCCAATGTTACAACAAATGAAGAACATCTGCAGGAGGAAGAAGAGATTATGCCACTAGATTGAAGAAATGGCTAGGGCTCCAGCGAAGATGATGGAAGATTTCGTACCTTTGAGAAAGAAATGTGCTTTCTGTTCTTGTTTCACCTATTTTTTACTTACCTTATTTCTTGATATGTTCATTGGCAAGTTGCTTAGTGTTTACACTAAAATTTGGTAAGCTTACCCTAGAAAGGAAGAGATCGGCCGATGATGTCAAAAGAAATATTGTTTAATATATTTTGGGAAGCATGACGCCCAAGATCTCTTGACGTGAGGATAAGGGCAGTTGGGATTGTGAGCTAGGTTTACACGTGCATGAAGAAAATAAAGGAAGCCAGCCGGACTCCATATGTATCATGTTGCTTGCCTTAGTTTGGATGGTGTATGTACATGACTCCAGGCTGCCGACGTGGTGAAGATGCAAGCCAACAAAGATAAGCTCAACAAGAGGAAGTACATGCATACGTGTGCATTACCAGGACTTCGAATTGTTTGGTCGATGCATGACCAAAAAAACAAATTTGTACAAGAAAGGAAAGGAAATTTGGGATAAAATACAACGTCCAGGTGCACATCGATGATAAAGGAAACAAAGACACGCATCATGTGTATTGTGTATGTGCATGTACATGGAACGAAAGAGGATACGTCGGCCAAAGAAGCTTCATCAGCAAGGATTCTGCATAAAGGGAAATTAGAGTCCATGTATCTTGATATTTTTTTTTGTTATCTAGTTGTGTTCATTTTGGACTCTTATCAGCCCAGGGTATAAATATAAACCCCCGACCATTGTATCAAAGACATCTCTCAATCAATCAAAATAGTCTTTATCTTTTTGGCTTCACGCCAACCCTTAGGAGTAGGAGTAATGTAGATCTCGATGAGTTCTTCAACAAGCAGGGCTGCATCGATCTGGTCAACCTCTAGCTTATCTGTAAGTACCAGTCATGGGTTATAGTTTTGTTTGTAAGGCTGCATCGGTTAAGTTCAACCTCCACTGCGAGCTCTAGTATAAGCTAGTTATTGACTCTTATCTAGTTCAAGTACGGCTGCATCAGTTAAGTTCGACCTCCACTTCTCGAATTAGATTAAGGTTAAGTTATCGGCTCTACCTAAGGGTGGCATCCTTCGAGTAGATTCATTAAGTTATCGATCTTGCTGATGATTCTTATTATCATTAGTTTCAGCAATATGAACCTGCCCGATCAAGATCGATCTGGATCAGCCTCACATCCTTTTAGTCCCTCGTTTATTTTGCCACATTGCGACGATTCTTACTTTAAACGACGGATTATGTTTCATCGGCTGTTCTGCTTTGATCTTGATCGTGCATAGTATGGGCCGTTAAGGCATGTCTAATCTTTAGGAGGTTTACTAGCTAGTTAAATCTGGTCTATAGATCACTATTATGGCTATAATGATCTAGTCGATCCCCACTAATGGCACTCTAGATCGGAGGATGCTAGTTGGTAGATTTGCTTTCGACCAGGCATGACCTTGGCTGTTTGCTATGCCTGCATCAGCTAAATAGCCGATCGCCTACACTTTAACGCCTATAGAGTGTCTTCTTGATTCTGTTAAGTGTGAATGGGTCTATTTATTTTAAATGTTTGATTCATTGTCTTTATCACTGCTGCCATCGATCTAGTCGAACCCCACTGTTAAAGATAGCAGGTTAGGTCTGATGAGTTCATTGATCTATCTATGTTAAATAGTCGATTGTTCACATGCTGTAGTCCCCTTTTCTACTTGAATCGGCTATTTCAGCCAATTCGCTTGTGCTTTCACACATATAGCATGTCTTTTAGAAAACCTATCAATGTATAGACGGTTTTATGGATTCTTTAGTTTTAGTTTGTTATTATCATCATAGCTGCCATCAATCCGGTCGAACCTCACTATTGATGATAAAAGATTACATTCATAGCGTTTGTAGATCCATTTGTACTAGACAGTCGATTTGTTCGCATGCTATATCCTTTCTCGTTAGATTCATCGGCTCAATGCTTTACATTGGTAATATCCACCTAGCTGATGATTTTACTTATATCTGCGTGCATTGTACTTGTCAACATAAAACCATTCACGACCCACGAGCTTTACAGTCCGTAACAGCCGATTTCTTCATGTATCGGCTATTTAGTCGATTCTCCCGTCTTGCTGCTCCTGTAGCAGCACACTTGGAACTGTCTAGGCAAAACCGGCATGTTCCACCTTAAATTACTGATAAACTTTCTCTCCTTATTAATTGCAGGTCAAATTGACTAGCACGCCTTTGGGAATTCACAGGATTGGCTACCCCTGCATTGAAGCCAAGCGGATCTTCGGCCTTGCTCCATCAAAGCAGATCCTTCCGGCTTGTTGTGTGTTGATCACATCGCCACATTTTTGTGTCGACACTGCTTTTTGGCATGCCTGGTGGGACCACAATCATTTGATCAGAAGTTAGAGGCCGATGTTAGCATTTATTCGGCCATCATCAAGATGCTGTGAGTTAATTCATCATTGTAAAATAAACAAGGGATGGGCCAGACGAGTAACACATACCATGGATTATTTGACTAGCTTGATCACAGAGGTGCTACATTTAAGAAGAAGGAGAAGCTATCTAAAGGGAAGCATATGCATGTCTACAACCAATCGGCTAAATAAAGCCGATGATGGAGGGGCTGAGGCAAGTACGGATGAAAATTTGCATGACACTGACATGCATTTGGATGAAAAGCTGCTACACTAGATTACCGTCTTTGGCTTCCCAACTAATCAACATGAGAGAAATTCAATTCTTGTCACATACGTGTCAGCAAGTCCTAATGATGCATCAGAAGTTGACACATTGCCAACACATGGTGGTTTATGTACTTCAGCTGCTGCCACAATGCCACCAAGGACATCAACAGATCAAGTGGTAGATGGACTTACTAAAGTACTGAGGATCCCCAATTGATCGAACTCATGAAAGAACTGCAGGCCATGCCACCGTTGGCATAGTGACAGAAACAAATGCAGGACACCATCGGCTAAGTTTGGCGTATGCATCGAAGATACAAAGATACTCATTAGCTCATAATGCGAAGATTAGGCTAATAGTCAATTGGGCATTTTATCAAGCAACATTGATTGGTGCAAGTTCTATAAGATAGCTTCAGAAAGATTCTTTAGTTTTTGGCCCTTGCCTAGAATCTCTTGACAGATAGCAACCAGTTACTTTGACAAGTCGGCATCTTCTACCAAGACGATGATAGATCAATACCTGCTGAAGAGCCGATGCATTAAACCTTCATCGGCTCCTAGGTATAAGAACCATAAAGAAATGAGTCACCAAAACCAGGAAATTGGAATATATATATACGGCATTGATGATCCGGTGATAAAAAAGAATATAAAATATATCATGAAAGTTGTTGGGACATCGGCCTGTGAAACAACCGATATAGTCAGCTATGCAGGAAGATGCAAAGCAAGATCAGGATGAACGAGTCCCATACAAGGCAAAAGCGGCCACCCCTTACTGACTTCTTCTCCAGCTTCCTTGCCAAGCCTGATGTCACCAACAATACAATCAGCTCATCACAGGAGCCAATAAGATCCTAGAGATGAACACGCCCGGTGTCTCGATCCCCCGCATCGACTATGCATCGGAGGGGGCTGTTAGGCCTGAACTCATGCACATTGATTCTCCAAATATCTGAGTCATGGTGGATGAAGAGTGCGGGCATCTCCAATGTCATGCTAGAAGTTCCTCAGGTTCTCCAGCAAACTTCCTATGGAATCAGATCAGAACAGGAGCAGACTCTATTAACATGGTCATATACATCTAGAATCAGCTCTAACAGAAGTAAATTCATCTGCTATGGACACATCTAACTACAGGTGTTTCTGAAGGTTCATGTTACAAGGGTAAAACAACTGATGATTATATTCCTAGAATAATGATATTGGCTTGGAAGATCATGGATAAATTCTATCGACTCATTAGCTCGCACGAAATCCTAAGTGGCCTCCAGGTTGCCTATCGGCTTGCACAAAATGAGTATAGCTCATCGGCTATAAAAAATAAATAGCCGATGGAGTATTAACTGAATGGAGTTATTTTATTGAGAAGCTAATAGCCGATGAAGCATGATCACGTAAGAAAGTTCAGAAGGAGAATGATGTGAACCCTGAGCAGATCATCAACCTTGCTGGATGAACAAGACTGCCGAGGAAAAGATCCACAACTACATTGGATGGGAAAAGGAAAGTGCTTACGAACCATGGCAGTTCGTCGGCCTCCTACCACTATTTGATCCACTACGACACAACATCACAGGAGAGCAAAGCCGGCGATGGACGGTCCAATCAACAAAGTAGATGGATCCACCGAGATGTTCCTAAAGTGCAGGTACGAGATCATGAAGTGGCTAGACACATCTACTGGCATACCAGTGATGGCGTGAACAACACGTCGGCGCTGAGGAAGATGGACATCAACATCGTAGTGAACGACATGATGGATATGGCTCTGAGTGCGTCGGACATCATACTGACTAATTTCGGGTTGAGCAAGATCTTGAGTACCTTGTTCGCCAACTACGGCGAGGATGAACGAGAAGCGCTGGCATGGTACAAAGGTTGTCGCACGGCCTCAACCAGGCTACCGCCAATCCTGACTCCTTCGGCAATGACAATCAGGACTGCCATGAGCTATTAGAGCTCAACAAGCAGGTCACAAAGTATGCTGAGGTAGTCAGGTCCAAGGAGCTGCACACGTTCAAGGTGCACGGCAAATTCATCATCAAGTTCAAAAACTTCAACTTATGATAGCCGATGGCACGCATGTCAATAAAAGCCGATGAGGTCTTTTACTGCAAGCAGCCAAGAATCAAGAGTCCAGATATATAGAGATCGGTTGGGGGGCCAGTACTGGCTTTGTTTCCACTTAAGCTGATGCATCAGGTAATGAAGCCATTTGGCCTGGCAGACACGATGTGGCCGACTCAGGTAGAGCTACCGCCAGCAAAGGTACGTCAGTAAGTGGATGACCGCGTGCGATGTGAAGAGCTCAGATACGCAGATGGTGTTCTGAACGCACAATCGGCTATGTAGAGCTGATGCAGCCACAATCGACTAAATTTGCTGCTGAAACAAAAAAGGAAGGGATCAGAGTGCAAACAGGAATCTACCAAGGACTATCACATATGCAAGTATTGATATGATGGCCGAGAATTAGGACTCCAAATATATTGTGACACGGGATGCATATATGAAGAAATAAATAAAAGGAAAATTTGCATGTGTGCGTCTACAAAAAGTGGTGGAGTCCGAACTCAGGTTTTTCGCAGGTCAGGTTTGCATGCTGTTATAAATGGCTAATAGGTTAAGAAAATATTTCTTCAAATTACCCCACCGTCGGCCGAGTGATTTTGAGCAATAACCATCAACCGAAAGTTATTATCAACATATAGAAAATTGGCTCTGAGTATTGGTAGGTTCTCAGTTTGTTTAAATATTGTGGTAGCCAAGAACAAAGGTATCAAGTCAATAGCCGATAAGATGCTCGGAGTATATCATTGTTATGCCAACTGATGCAAGCAAGAGAAGATCAAATTAATAATGATTATTCTAATATATGGAGATTGGCTATTTTTACATTTGCTTACTATTCATGGATGCGTACATGACATGGATTAATTGATATCAGCTATTTTACATACGCATGAAGGCATTTTACTATCAGTGGCCTTTATTGAAAAGCGGACCAGGAAGCAAGGAATTGTAGTTTCTTTAAGTTGCCATGCGAGGAGGGTCTTGTCGATGATGCATTTACTCTCCAAGCTAACAAAGACTAATCACCTCTCTTAAGATAGAATCAGCTGTTGGTTCAAGACCTTACCCTTCATACTGACGGAGTCTGCAGCCGATCGACAAGGGTGTAAGACTAGTGAGATATCTGTTTCTGGTACAACAGTGGAATTTCAAGAATAATCACATAGAGCCAATGAGGATCAACATAGCCGATGACTGTCGCTAGTTCGATTGTCGAGGTCACAATGAGTTTTCCTCCATGGGTTATTATCATCGGCTGCTCGACCAAGTATATTTTACAATAAGAAGGAAAAGTCTTCATGGGAGGTTGTATCAGAGATACGAAAAAGGTTGACGACCTGATAGCCGATAGGAGACCATCGGCTAAAAATTATTATCGACATGCAGAAGACGGTGGAGATTAGCTATCAATAAGGATATCAGGACAAGGTCATCTGGCTTGATTACTTCATCGTCATCGCCTGAGGACACCATTATCACTCAGGAGGTCGAATCACTAGAGTGAGGACTAGTGATGGCTGCCGATGCCCTATGTCCTGGACGCCATCTTCCAATGAAGTAGAATCGGCTACCCCCAAGCCTATGAACCATTTGTTCCCCAAGAGTGGATAAACAAGCATGAGGACCCGGTGTATCACGTCATGCTAGGCACCAACAAGTTCTCACTGAAATTCTTGCTTGACACGCTCAACATCTCCTCAGAGCACGACTTGCTGGCAATGGCCGACTAGGTAGAGACTGCTATGTACGTGTGGCGACGCAAGGTTAGTGGCAGCAGCAACAAGTTACTGTGGAATAAGATCAAGGAACTCACGGCTGACGGCGATGACAAGGAAGTGATGCTGGCAAACAAGGCTAGTGGACCTCCTCCTCTACATCGACTATATTCTCTCAGTGGAGGCATAACCGATGGATGGGCAAAGGACGTGGAAGAGTCTAGGGCCATAACACTGACAAATACTGCTCATTGTTGTCCACATGGAGTCTTGTTGATATGGTGAGTGACCTCAGCTGCGCCATGTTTGACGCATCCACGTCCTTCTCGGAGTAGTACAGCAGCGTCAACATCAGTAGACTATTCGAGCCGATCACCACAGTGGCCAAGCTCCTCGACCGATCCTCAGGCATTTACCGCCATGCCCTTCAGATGACTCAGCATGAAGGCCCGCGCCAACATGACCGACCACCGCTCCGTTGGCGATAAGATAGGAGCTAGCAGAAGATAGGGTCTCTAAGCTCGTGCTTGGTGAGGACATGTCCGACAACAACAAAGGCGTCTACACTACCATGATGTACCTACAGCGCGCTCAGCGACCAATGTAGGAAGCCTCTTGGCTAGCCCTAACCTTTGTTGTAGTTTGTGGCTTCGGCAAGCGAATTTTTCACAGTACTCTTTCTGTGTTCTCAACTTGATCTGATTGTGGGACTTCTGAAACTAACAATCGCCTTATTAAAAAGTCAGAAGCAGTAAATGAAAGATTGCTCGCAATTGGCTTAGAATTGGAAGATCAAGACATCAAGCCGATAGAGCCCTTTATGTAGTGCGTGCAAGTCAAATTTCCATGCATATATATACATGATGTACGTGGGCACAAAGAGGATGAGTCAGATCTTGGAGGTACGTGCAGGTCATGCCATATCATATGTTTGATTGAGAACGTAGAGATCATAAGGACGACGAAGTCTAGCTGATATATACATACTGGGAGAAAGTTCGAGCAAAGGTATTCATCAGTTCAAAGCGGAGGTACGTATATTCTTTATTTTATGCTTTTCCTATCACTTGTGAACAATCTATCATAGAGAAAGCATGCTATCTAAGTAGTTGATGAATGAGATATGGTATGATGAAAAAAACCTTGCTTCTTTTTGCAAAGTACTTGGGAAATTTTGTTACAAAAATTCAAAATCAATTGCTTGTCTCCTCAATGGTGTTGAATTTTCTATCAGAGCCATATATTAGTCTCATTAAAAATCTTTCGCATAAGCTGCTTGCTCTGTGTTGAGTTTTGTCCAGTCTTGTTGACCCTTGTTGAGAGATTTATCATGTTCCCAAGATCAAGATCATGTACACGCCACATATATGTACTGCTTCTATACTAGAAGTACACAAAAATACGTTTTTCATTCACCTCAAAATGTTCTGCTCCTACACTTGAAGAAGACAAAAATATGTTAGGTTTTATTAGAATAAATGCTCCAAGTTCTTGATAATATTTTTCTCAAAAATTTGTTATAAAGAGAGACATGGGTTATGCGAAAATATATAAAAGATGGATACAAAAGAAGTCCAAAATAAATAAATAAATAAATAAAAGGAAAAAGAAAAGATGAGAAAAAATAGCCCATGTTCTCGCAAAAATATTCCATGAGAGAAATATATTTTAGAGAGCATAGTAGAATTAGGTTAGCCACCAAATATTCCACGCACATGCACATCTTGATCTAAGAGTATGGTATTTCTTTCCTTGGATCCGAGATTTGACCTTACAATATATGCAAGGTAACTACGTTACATATTTTATCCTTACCTAAGACTCCACATAAGCTTTTTAGAAGTAGGATAAGAAGAGACAAAACAATGCTTTGATGAGAAACTATACACATTGAGCGATCTAAGAGAATCATTTGAGGAGCAAAGCTATGTTTTAATTTGAAAATCTTTCAAAAAACCCAAGTTTTCTGAGCAGGGGAATCGAGGATGACCGGATTCTAATCCGTTCCATTCCTCAACCACCCAAGATGGTATGGTAGACACTTCAAAGTTCACATGTGTAGGTGAGGCTTGGAATAAGGTAATATCGTTGCCAGCAAATTCCTCGGCTCCTTGGAAGAAGACTATCGACTAGAATACCTAAACTTTTATGCAGCATATTTCTGTACTGCCGGTTAACTTGTATTGCTATGATTCGAACTCGAGGACCAGCTCTTAATTGGCTAAAGCAGATGAACAGTCAACCCAAGTAAATCGTCAAAGCCAAGTATTGCAATCAGATGTCGCTGACTCGGGAAAGGAGATTATTGGATCAAAATAGTTCGAAGCATGAAAATTCATACTCCTAAACTAGGGGGCCTGTGTTTACACCAAAATTTGGTAATCTTACCCTAGAAAGGAAGAGATCGGCCGATGATGTCAAAAGAAATATTGTTTAATATATTTTGGGAAGCATGATGCCCAAGATCTCTTGACGTGAGGATAAGGGCAGTTGGGATTGTGAGCTGGTTTACACGTGTGTGAAGAAAATAAAGGAAGCCAACCGGACACCATATGTATCGTGTTGCTTGCCTTAGTTTGGATGGTGTATGTACATGACTCCAGGCCACCGATGTGGTGAAGATGCAAGCCAACAAAGATAAGCTCAACAAGAGGAAGTACATGCATACTTGTACATTACCAGGACTTCGAATTGTTTGGTCGATGCATGACCAAATAAAATAAATTTGTACAAGAAAGGAAAGGAAATTTGGGATAAAATACAATGTCCAGGTGCACATTGACTGATAAAGGAAACAAAGACACGTATCATGTGTATTGTGTACGTGCATGTACATGGAACGAAAGAGGATACATCAGGCCAAAGAAGCTTCATCAGCAAGGATTCTGCATAAAGGGAAATTAGAGTCCATGTATCTTGATATTTCTTTTTGTTATCTAGTTGTGTTCATTTAGAACTCTTATCAGCCCAGGGTATAAATATAAACCTCCGGCCATTGTATCAAAGACATCTCTCAATCAATTAAAATAGTCTTTATCTTTTTGGCTTCACGCCAACCCTTAGGAGTAGGAGTAATGTAGATCTCGATGAGTTCTTCAACAAGCAGGGCTGCATCGATCCGGTCGACCTCCGGCTTATCTGTAAGTACCATCATGGCTTGTACTTCTGTTTGTAAGGCTGCATCGATTAAGTTTGACCTACACTGTGAGCTCTAGTATAAGCTAGTTATCGACTCTTATCTAGTTCAAGTATGGCTGCATCGGTTAAGTTCAACCTCCACTGCTCGAATTAGATTAAGGTCAAGTTATCGGCTCTACCTGAGGGTGGCATCCTTCAGATAGATTCATTAAGTTATCGATCTTTTTGATGATTCTTATTGTGATTAGTTTCAGCAATATCAACCTGCTCGATCGAGATCGATCTAGATCGGCCTCACATCCTTTTAGTCCCTCGTTTATTTTGTCACATTAGCGATGATTCTTACTTTAAACGATGGATTATGTTTGATAGACTATTTTGCTTCGATCTTGATTATGCATAGTATGCGGTTAAGGCATGTCTGATCTTGAGGAGGTTTACTAGCTAGTTAAATCTCGTTTATAGATCGCTATTATGGCTGTAACGATCCGATCGATCTCCACTGATGGCACTCTAGATCGGAGGATGCTAGTTGGTAGATTTGCTTTCGACCAGGCTTGACCTTGGCTGTTTGATTCGGCTACTCTAGCATCGGCTAAATAGCCGATCGTTTGCTTGACCTTGGCACTCTAGATCCGATCGACCACTCTGCATCGGCTAAATAGCCGATCGTCTGCACTTTAACGCCTACAGTGTGTCTTCATGATTCTGTTAAGTGTGAATGGGTCTGTTTATTTTAAAGGTTTGATTTGTTGTCTTTATCATTGCTGCCATCGATCCGGTCGAACCCCACTATTAAAGATAACATGTTAGGTCTGATGAGTTCATAGATGTGTCCATGTTAAATAGTCGATTGTTCACATGCTGTAGTCCCCTTTTCTACTTGAATTAGCTATTTTAGCCGATTCGCTTGTGCTTTCACACATATAGCATGTCTTTCAGAAAACCTGTCAATGTATAGACGATTTTATGGATTCTTCAGTTTTAGTTTGTTATTATCATCATAGCTGCCATCGATCCGATTCGAACCTCACTGTTGATGGTAACAGATTAGATTTAGAGCAGTTTGTAGATCCATTTGTTCTAGACAGTCGATTTGTTCGCATGTTATATCCTTTATCGTTAGATTCATCGGTTGAATGCTTTATATTGGTAATATCCACCTAGCTGATGATTTTACTTATATCTGTGTGCATTGTACTTGTCAACATAAAATCAATCGTGACCCATGAGCTTTACAGTCCATAACAGCCGATTTCTTTGCGTATCGGCTATTTAGTCAATTCTCCCGTCTGGCTGCTCTCGTAGCGGCACACTTGGAACTGTCTGGGCAAAACCAGCATGTTCCACCTTAAATTACTGATAAACTTTCTATCCTTGTCAATTGCAGGTCAAATTGACTAGCACGCCTTCGGGAATTCATAGGATCGGCTACCACTGCGTTGAAGCCAAGCGGATCTCCAGCCTTGCTCCATCAAACAGATCCTTCCGGTTTGCTGTGTGTTGATCACATCGTCACATTTTTGTGTCGACACTTAGTGCACCGCAGTAGATTCAAGTATCAATTTATGTATCAAAACAAAATCTATCACTTTTGTACAACCATTAGTTGAACTAAATGCAAGATGATTAACAAGGTGTTCAATTTATTGAACTATAAATGATACTAGATCCAAGTATGAATTGATGCGTCGGACTGAAATCTATCACTTTTGTGCAACTATTGTGGAACTAAATGCAAGGTGATTAACCAGGTGTTCAATTTATTGAACTATAAATAATAGTAGATCCAAGTATCAATTGATGTGCTGGAGGCATCCTACTTCCCTGGACACTGGGCCCTGGTACAGGGGCAACCAATTTATTAAACTGTATATACACTCTCCTATGGTCCTACCACACCTTCCTCCCATCCATTCCCCACTCTGCTCCCTTGCTCTGCTTCACCTTGCTAGCGTCGGACAAAAGGCAGCCTCTCATGTGCTCATTGCTCCTTCACCTCCAACCTCGTTGGCACACAAATCTTTAGCGCATCGTGCCTACTTCTCTACTCCATTCGGATCTAAGGCAACTGCACTGGATCTGCTCCTTCACCAGATTCTATATTCCTTTGTATTGCTCTCTCATGCTCTCTGCTCCTTCATCTCCAACCTATCTACAATAATTTTGTTGGATCTGTAGATAAAAATGCATCTTCTCATTCTGAAGTTTGTGGCCTTGTATATCCGTGGAGTGCAGTTTGTGAGCCTTATTGTCCTCAATATTGGTTCACTGAATCAGTGCTTTGTGAACAAACTCGATGAGCTAAATAAAAGTGTACCAATGGATGTGGACAGGGTTGTAGTGGTCAAGGCTCAGGATGACATGGAGATTGACAACGATCCCATGGAGGTTGACAATGATCTATAGGATCTTATAGAGATTCACAACGATCCTATGGAGGTCGACTAGGATCTGCATGTAGAATGATTAATTATGTAACCAATGATGTACATATGAAGGCCTTTTAACTTGGAGTGTCCACCTACTTAGTATGTGCATTTTAGCTTTCGGCATGCTTGTTAGCTTGGAGTGTCCACCTACTTATTCGGTATGAATGTAGGGAACTCAAGTTGGATTCCTTTCAATCCGAGAGTACTGGCATTGTGCCTTCCTTATGTTTTCTAAGTGCATGTTTTGACTTTCTTTCAATGTAAATCTGTGTGCCTTATTATTCACTATCGAACTCAAGTTGGCTTCCTTTCAACCTAAGTACTAGAATTGTGCTTTTCTTAGTTTTCTAAGTGCGCGGTTTCGCTTTGTTTCAATGCCAAACTTTAAGATTGTGTGCCTTGGTGTTCTTCACCGTATCATATGGAGGTCTTCGGGTGGTAATAGGACCTCACCGCCGATGATGGTACTATGCATTCACCGCCGCTTAGTTGCAAAATTTCCAATCCCGCGTTTGAACCCTCCCACGGGAACTGATGAAAGTTTGATTCCCGCATGCTATAAAAGTTATGCAGAGAGCAAGCAACCCCTACTTCAACATCCCCCACCTAACCCCCACCCCCACACCCCAACCACACTGCTATCCTCCCTCCCCCACACACATAGCTTTTCTTTTCCTCATTGCTGTTGTTCGCCATCGCCGCTCTTGCTCATCAGCACTGCTCAGCTCTTGCTCCGTGCCAGTGCACATCGTCGGATTGCCCACACAGATCCACCAACGAACAAGCTGCTGCTGTCACCGGCATTGCCACTCGTGCTCACTGTCGCCAGATCCAAAGGCAAGTATAATAAGGCCTTACTTGCATCGCCATCCCTTCTCCTCGAAACTCATCTGCTTACTAATGTTTATTGATGCAATTCTATGGCAGGGCGGTCTCATATCTTTAGCTGGTGGTGTCCTTCCAGATGAAGGAAGGCCCCTAACATGAGAACCGCAATGGACAACCTCTTAGATAATGTGCTTGCCGACATCTTCTGCTACCTCCCTGCCTGGTCCTTGTGCTGTTGCAAGTGTGTCTATCGCTCCTAGAATCGCATCATCTCTGACTCCTATCACCGTAAGAAGCTTTCACAGACTGTCATTGGCTTATTCTATGGTAGTTGGTGGAAGGGCAATCACCACTTCACCAGCTTCACCGATGAATGGCCCTCCTTGTCCTTCTTGCCTTTCCCCCTTCAAAAAGTCCTAGTCTCAGATTGTTGCAGCGGCCTCGTCCTTTGCTGATGTGCTGGGCCTGATGGATTACGAATGCTATGTTGTCTGCAATTCGATGACCCACAAATGGCATGTACTGTCACATAGCATCCGTTCTATTGGTCAGGCTCGCTTAGGTTTTGACCCAACGTCCTCGCACTTCCATGTGATTGAATTTGTTGAGGTGGAGGGTGCGTGCATAGGTGTGGAGATCTACTCATCTAAAACTATAGCATGGATATTTAAGGAATCTGAATGGGGCGAGGGTAGTATTGTTCTACGTTCAAAATCAAGAAGTGTTTTTTCTTAATGGTTTTATGCACATGGTTGAGTACTCTGCGATAGTTGCTGTGGATATGGAGGGAAAGACATGGAGGACAATTTATAAACCATGTGGTGCTAAAATGTCCATCCATCAAGCTTAGGGTCACCTGTGTGTGTGCTATGCTGATTTTCGCAATAGGTCTTGGTTTTTAGTGTGGATACTTGAAGACTATGGTACTGATAACTAGAGTTTGAAGCATGTTGTGGACACAGAGAAACTGTTTGGACACATGAATATTAAAGTTGGTTCTGAGCTTTGTGATGAGGAGTATAGAGTGATTACAGTTCACCCAGAATGAAATTTCATTTTCCTTGTTGGGAAGGGTAGAACAGTCATTGCATATGACATGTACAGCAGAAAGGTTCATGTCCTCCATGCCCGTGTCATACACTTTTGTAGATCAAGAGGGCATTTCCATATGAACATGCCTTACTATCTTCCTTATGTTTCCTTGTTCATGAAGTCATTAACAGAGCAGTAAATGTGCATTTCGTGCATTTTGTCGTCACGACAGTCTTTGTTCAGGTAGAGAGTTGTTTTCATTCTATGTATGTATAGGCAAATTTTGGCTTGTTAACTAAAGGAATGGTATGTTCAATATTATTAATTCTTCTGCTTTGTTCGGGTTGTGGATCTGAGATGAATAAGAGGGGTTCCATGTGCATTGGCTACCAATCCAAAGTATGCACTAGTTATATTCATTTTGTCTTACAAGCAGGAGTGCCACATAGAAGGAGCACAACTACGTCGTTTTGTTATGTAAGTCTGTCGACAGATTATCATTAGCAGTCCTTTGAGGGGTATCCCACGAAGGTAGATTGATCGATAGAGGAGCGTGAGATCAAGAACAAGAAGGCAACAGAGACACACGAGTTAGACAGGTTTAGGCCGTCAGTATGACGTAATACCCTACTCCTGTGGTCTGTTAGTTTGTATTAGCTATCGTATGATATGCCGTGATTTTAGAGGGGGTCCCTGCCCGCGTTATGTAGTCCGGAAGGCAGGGTTACAAGTCAGTTAGATCTAAGAGATAACCGGAAAGTAATAACTGATTACAGGAATCTTGGGATCATACATATCCTAACAGATCTCGTAGTATCTTCAGGATATCTTCCTGATGTCTTGCGGAAGGTGCCGAGTAGAGTCGTGCCTCGGAAGGCTTCTTCTTGTGGGCTGGGCCACCCCTAGGGGCGTAGCCCATGTGGTCTGCCATGGGTATCCAAGGTCGTACCCCCCACAGCTAGTCCCCGAGCACCTTGTACCCGTTGTGCAACGCCACCTTGAGCTTGTCCGAGCAGTTGCGAATGATGCCGAGCAATCAAGCTCATGGCCCAACCACCATGCTTAACTACCGAGCAGCATGAACCGTCGCTGAGTAGTGTGAACCGTTGTAGAGCAACATGACCTATCGCCGAGTAGCGTGAACCGTCACCGAGCAGTGTGAACCATTGCAGAGCAACACGACCTATCGCCGAGCAGCGTGAACCATTGCCGAGCAGTGTGACCTGTCATCAAGCAGCGTGACCCAAGTACGGCTTGCCATAAGGGTGTAAGGAGCTCAAGTACAGAATCAAAAATTTCTCTGCGGTGAACCAAGTGTGCCCACTTAGAGTCCGAACAAAATTGTAGGAGTCAATCTTCCTCTATAGGCATGCAGTCTTTGAGAAAAAATCCCACACACTCACCACGAGGTGAAGTGTGCCCACTTAGTCCCCGAGCCTGACAGCAGATGATATAGTCTTGTGGTGCCAGGATCAGAAACTAGAAGAAAAGCAGAAAATCAGCCGAGCAGGCAGCCAGTCCTTGGGCGTGGCCCAAAAAGAGACACAGCACATTCACCGCAAGGTGAAGTGTGCCCACTTAGTCCCCGAGCCTGATAGTAGGTGATGCAGTCACATGGTGCTAGGGTCAGAAACAGAAAAAACAACCTAAAACCAACGGTAAAGACCACCAGTCCCCGAGCTGCAGGCGGAGTTATAGGAGTAATCCAACCGTGGAGGAAAAACCGGAGTAACAGCTGGACAGTGTCAGTTACTGAGCCTCAATAAATGGTGGAGAAGTTGAGCAACTGAAGGCAGTGATAAATGAGCGCCGTGGGCTGCGGTTTGTGCGGAAGCCCATGTAACGGCCCATTTGGCGCATCGGAGAAATCGCAGCAGCGTAGATCGCGGGAACGGTTTCCCAAAAACCCTTGAGTTATAAAGGTGGGGAAAGTGCTTTGTAATAGTACCACCACCCACCTTTGCCACTTTGCCATTTCATCTTCCATCTCAGCCACCACACGTCCAGATTCACAGCCTCAAACGCTGCCGACGCCAGACCGTATCCAGATCTAAGCGATGGCGCCAAAGAGGAGAGCCGCGAACCCAAAGAAAACAAGCCCAAAGAAAGCGGGAAGCAAAGCCAGCCATGACAAAGAGTGGACGCCGTCGCGCACTGGAGAAGCGGAGCTCAAAAGAATGGTGACGGTGGGCGTGCTTCCTGACCGTGTCACCGGCGGATGGCGTCCAGCCATTGGTGAGCCCTTTCCAATGCCTAACACCGATGAAGTTGTAGTCTTTGAAGATTATTTTTAGCGTGGATTGGGGTTCCCTGTTCATCCTTTCTTGCAAGATCTATTGGTATTTTGGTTGATCAGTCTGTGCAATCTCCACCCCAACACTATACTACACATCTCAATCTTTATTCACTTCTGTGAGGCGTTTCTTCGGATTCTGCCGCACTTCAACCTCTTTAGACATTTATTTTGGTTAAAGAAGAAAGGCGGCGGTGGCTCCAAGGTGGTCGGCGGCGTATATCTGCAGCTTCAGGATGGAATGGCCAGCGATTATATCAGTGTACCACTGAACACTTCCTTGAAAGGGTGGAATGCCAAGTGGTCTTACATGAAACAAAACCACCTGGCCATCCGCTGCGACGTCCACCATATCCCAGAGAACCAAAGAAGCTGGTCAGAGAGACCAAGGAGTGTCGATATGGAGCAAGTGAAGGAGCTCCTTGACTTGATTCAAAGGGTGGAGTTGAGAGGTGAACTTGTGGTAGCAAGCTTCATAGTATGCCGTGTCCAGCCTTACAAGGAAAGGGCCTACCCTGCTTTTGACTATAAGGGCAATGACGACGGAACCCGGGAGAGACCTGAACGGCTGTCAAGGAAAGAAGTAATATGCCGCGCCATAGAACTGTTCACCTCTAGCGCCTCATTTAGCTGGCCAAAAGAAACGAAGGCCTTCAACTGTACCAACTTGCCTCCTCAGGTAACAATCTTTCCCTACATTGTTCAATTGTCGATTCGCCGAGCAGGGAACTAACTTACTTATGCAAAGATCCATTCGTAGGATAGAGCAGTATATTTTTTTGACGTGCCGAGAGCTGAATGGCCGCCATCGGTGGACGTCCGACCAACAGAACACCCTAAAGAAAGTTCTGTTGGTATCTCATCAGAATCCAGAGATTGAGATGTTGATCATATGGCGTGTCCCCCCCGTTATCGGAGAAATCTTGGGGAAAACGGGCAGCAGCAGACGAGCCAGCTCGGAAGAAGAGGAAGACGGCAACGATCGCTCCTCGCAAACCGGGCGGTATATCACTAGGCAGTGACCAGACTAGCCATCCACGGAGAGCCGTGGTGATGGAGTGGTCTAACGACGACGATAATATAGTTCCTCCCCCCAAGCATGCAAACAACTTCACGCAGAACACGCATGGAGGAGCAACCAAGGGGAAGTGACGAAGTCCCCGAGCAGCAGGCGACGGGAGTCCCCGAGCATCAGACGGGACTAAACCCGGTGGTACAGGCAGAGCAAACACCAGAACAACAAGTGGAGCAGAGGCCAACTATAGAGGAGGATAGACCTCCACCCGATGCTACGGAGGTCGACCCCACAGCCGCACCTAGGGGCTCGAACAGACCTCGCTGATTCAAAAAAGCACACCGGCATACCAAACGGTAAGTAACCTCGCATTGTTATTGTTTTGCTATTTGTTCTCTGTTTTTTGGGCGATTGACCAAATGTTCTAATGCAGCGCAAGGCACATGGAGGATCCAAAGTCACCCGCCCAGACTAACAAACAGTCTTAGGCTGATCCCAAGGCGGAGGTAGCGCCTTCTGTCCCTTGTGTCAGGGTCCCCCAGTGCTCGGCGATCGGTAGAACAAACAACAACCGCTGTAGGTGGAACTAGAGACGGTGAGGGATCGGCATCAGCAGAGCCCGGCTCGGCAACAATGCCCAAAGCAATGTCGGGTAGCACCAGACCCTCAGGTGCTGAAACTTTAGTTGCCAGCGAGGTAACAGAGTCTGGGTTGGTGAGACCAGGGGTACCCGAGGAGCTAACAGTGCCCCCTGAGTGGTCGCAAGTCATGCTCGGACCCACTGTCCGGCCATAGAGCCCCCCTGCGGTGAGCCCTACTGCTGTGGAAGAGGAGGACGAGGTCGAGGAGATTGTTCAGTGATGAGCCTCGAACCCAATCCATCCAGATCCTTCACAAGCGCGGTGACGAAATGGTAGTTGTCGAGGAAGAGGACACCCCTAGAGAAATGAGGAGGCTGAAAATCAGCCCTCGGCGGAGTAGTAAAACAAATCGAGGTTGATACTGAATCCCGAAAATTCTTCGTTGTCATTGTTTGTTTCCTTCTGTCACTGTCATTGTGCATTTCTAGGGGATAACTCGAACTGCCGAGCACCGTTACCAGTTAATTAAGAGGATGGAGCCCCTCGCCGAGGAGAACAAAAAACCCAAGGAGGCGATGAACCTTTCAGAGAAGAATATTCAAAGGGCCCAGCACGAGCGAGACCTTACCAAGTCCAACGCGTGGGACCTAGAATACCAGAAGGGGGTCCTGTTTGGACAACTGGTGATTGCGAAAGAACAACTTCGGAGCAAGTCCGAGCAGCTGATCACTGCCTCTACACAACTTAAAGATGCTTCCGAGCAATTGGAAAAGCTACAAAAAGTCTTTGAGGAGAAAAAGGTACGTTCGATCCAAAAAAATGCCTCACATAGTTGAATATGATTACTTTTGTTGATGAATGATGCACTTGTAGAACAAGACACGGAGCTCGGTCAACTGCACCAGGCCCTCGAGCAACTCCGGGAGGAGAAAACGGAGGAGACAGAGCGAGCGAACAAACTGATCGAGGAGCTGGATGGTGAGTACCCTGTGGTCGGGTTTTCTACTGAGGTTAATGTCTTCCCTAATGGAACTTCAAAATGCATGCAGACTACCGTCGGAGGGTCAAGGCACAATTTGATGTGTTGGAGACGGCGTAGTTATCGAAATCAAACCAGTGCTCGGCTGCATCGAACCGGAAACTGCTCCTGATCCCGATGGCAGGCCACCTCGCCCGGATATTATCATCGAAAGATGCAAGACGGCGTGGGAAAGCTTTAAGAGCTTCAACCGCGACGCCGTTGTTTCTGCCGCTACCCATGCCCTTGCTGTTGTCTGATCCCACTATCCAGCTACTGACCTGGAGGCGATAGGGGGCAGGTACGCCGAAGGGCTGAGCGAAGCGGAGACCCAGTGGCTTGAAGATGAGGTGGAGGATGTGGCAAAAAAGTTGGCCGGCGATATATACCTGTTTGGAGAGAATGATGGTAGTGGTGAAGCATAATGATCTCCTCGGTAGACATCATCTGTAATATCTTGGCAGTATGGTTAGAAAGCGCGAAAGCACAAGAAACAAATACTTATCAAATATTTGTCATTAGGTGCTTGTATATGCTATATATGCAGTTTGCTTATATTTCAGCGAAATAATCTTCGAAGTTTCAAACCGGACGCGGTTATGCGTAGTTCAACTATCATCCGACTAGTGGGTCTGCTGCTGGTCCCTATGGCCTTGGCCAGCCCATAGTCCATAACGTCGAGCGCGGAGCCCGTGCACGTGTAGGAGTAACGGACATGACCTAGGAACCGCAGCGGACCACCCATGATGTAGAGCGCAGAGCCCGTGGCATGTGTAGGAAAAAATTAGTGGCTGAGTCTTTTCCGTAGAAAACAGCGCTGAACGTGTTCTGGTTGGCAGTTGTTAAACAAACTTGGAGATAAAGGCAACACAAGCGGCGCCCAAGCAATGTATTCTATGTTGAACTCTCGGCCTTGGCTGACCCATAATCCATAACGTCGAGCGCGGAGCCCGTAGACATGTAGGAAAAATAGGTGTGACCAAAGGACCGCAGCCGACCACCCATAACACAGAGCGCGGAGCCCGTAGTACGTGTATGGAGAAATCGAAGACTGGGTCTTCTCCGAAGAGAACAAAGAAAAAATGTTACTCTCCGATCAAAGAATGTTTTCGCTATATGGAAAACATGCTCTGCGATTTAGCGATTTGGAAAAAACGTGGTTGGGGTTTTGGAGAAATCGTGTTCGGCGTTTTGGAGAAATCAGTGTTCGGCGTTTTGGAGAAATCGTGTTCGGCGTTTTGGAGAAATCGTTCGGCGTTTTTTGGAGAGAACCATTCGGAGATTTTGGAGATTTGGAGAATTTTATTCGGCGAAATCGTGGTTGGTGATTTGGAGAAATCGTTCGGCGATTTTGGAGAAAACCATTCGGCGATTTTGGAGATCGTTATGGAGTATCAGTAATGCTCGGTGACCATACGCGAAGATTGAAAGTTAAAGGGAAAAAATGGAGACAAATTATGGAGACCAAAACTTTATTCATCATGAAATGGAGAGTACTTATCTAGAGCAGTTTCAAGGGTAGAAACATATAAGGTGCTCGATGTGCCATGAGTTTGGAACATCAATCCCATCTAAGTCACATAAGCGATAAGATCCTGGTCAGGGTGACCTCTTTGACGACGTAGGGCCCTTCCCAAGGGAAAGAAAGCTTATGCAACCCTTCGGTCCTTTGTTTTCTGCGGAGAATGAGGTCACCGATGGTGAATGAACGACCTTTTACTGTTGCTGATTATAGTACCTTCGCAGAACTTCTAGATACTTGGCTGTGCAGACGTAGGTGATCAGGCGTTCTTCCTCGGCCCGATCAATGTCCTCTGTCCGAACAGCTGCGGCTTGCTCTTCAACATAATTTTCCACCCTGGGTGCTCGGAAGGCAACATCTGCTGGTAGTATGGCCTCTGAGCCGTAGACCAAAAAATATGGAGACACACCGGTACTGCGACTAGCTTGAGTGCGCAGTCCCCAGTCCACAACCGGTAGTTCTTTGAGCCATCTGCCCAGATGCTTTTCTTCTTTCTGATATAGCCTCTTTTTGAGGGTGTCAAGGATCATACCATTAGCCCGCTCAACCTGGCCATTAGCTCTAGGATGAGCAACGGAAACGTATTTAACGAAGGTGCACCGGTCTTCACAGAAGTCCCAAAAATGGTGGCTGGTAAACGTGGTTCCGAGGTTGGTGATAATGTTGTTCGGGAGACTGAACCTATGTATGATATCTTCAAAGAGGTCGACTGCTTTCTTTGCAGTAGCTGAAACAAGCGGTTTGTACTCGATCCACTTGGAGAACTTATCAATGGCGACGTATACATACCGGAAACCTCCTGGCGATGGCTTGAAAGGCCCAATCATGTCCAGTCCCCAGCATGCGAAAGACCAAGAATCTGGGATGGTCTGCAGTTCTTGTGCCGGTACATGTATTTGCTTGGCGAAGAACTAACATCCTTCACAGCGCCAGACTAGGTCTTCTGCATCAGAGATGGCCGTGGGCCAGTAGAAGCCAGCTCGAAAAGCTTTGCTAACCAGGTTTCTCGAGGCCACGTGATTGCCATAGGAACTAGAATGAATTTCGTAAAGCAGCTTCACTCCTTCGTCTTGAGGGACGCACTTCTACAATACCCCTTCCTTGGCACTCTTCCTCATCAAGTTACCATCTACCAACACGTAGTGCTTACTTCGATGGATTAGTCGTTCAGTGTCGGTCTTGTCGGTGGGTACTTCAGAGTTGGTGAGGCACTTGATGAACTGCTCCCTCCAATCGGCGACCAGCGAAGGCACCGCAAGTACCAACTGCTCGGCAGGGGGAACCTCCTCAACTACCTTTTCTTCCTTAATGGATGGCACCAGGAGATCTTGCATGAAGAACCTCGGCGGAACCGCGACGCGAGACGAACCTATTTTTGAGAGGTGGTCAGCTGGTTGATTTTGATCTCGTACCACATGGTGGTACTCGATACCGTAGAACTTCCCCTCAAGCTTCCTGATTTCGGCGCAGTATGCGTCCATCTTCTCACTGGAATAGCACCAGTCTTTGTTGAGCTGGTTGATAACCAGCGCGGAGTCCCCGTACACCATAAGTCATTTGATGCCAGTGCTCGACAGCTATTCATAGACCATGGAGACATGCTTCGTATTCTGCGGCGTTGTTGGAGGCCAGAAAGTGTATCCGGAGGACATAGCGGAGCTTATCTTTGGTCGGCGTAATGAACAGAATGCCCGCGCTAGCACCGTTGATGTTAAGGGCGTCGTCAAAATACATCACCCAGTGCTCGGGGCAAGTAGCGGCAATGGGTTCTTGGATCTCGGTCCACTTAGCGACAAAATCAGCAAGCGCATGTGACTTAATGGTAGGTCTGCTTCTGAATTCAATGGAGTAAGTGCCGAACTCAACAGCCCACTTAATGATGCGGCCATTGGCCTCTTTGTTGCGGAGAATGTCCCCCAAAGGGAACTCAGTAAGCACGGCGATCTTGTAATACTCGAAGTAGTGTTGGAGCTTTCATGATGTAATCAGAATTGCGTATAACAGCTTCTGTACCTAAGGGTAGCGAGTTTTGGGCTCATTAAGCACCTCGCAGATGAAGTATACCGGATGTTGCACCTTGTAGGCGTGCCCGGACTCTTCGCGTTCGATGACAATAGCCGTGCTGACAACGCGAGAAGTGGCGGCGATGTAGATCAGCAGAGTTTCATCTAGATGTGGCGCTGTCATGATCGAAGGTTTTGTTAAGAACAACTTGAGCTGCTCGAAAGCTGAGTCTGTCTCCTCTGACCAAGAAAAGTGCTCGAAGGCCTTGAGGAGCTTAAAGAAAGGTAGTCCTTTTTCACCGAGGCGTGATATGAAGACCTAGTAAGCTTTCGTATATCCTTGACACATGTTGGCCGTTTCATATTGGCGATGGCGGAGACCTTGTTAGGATTAGGCTCGATGCCTCGAGCACTGACGATGTAGCCCATCAGTATATCGGATGGAACTCCAAAGATGCACTTTGAAGGGTTCAGCTTCCATCGGTACTTGTTCAGATGAGCGAAGGTTTCTTCGAGGTCGGCGATGAGGTTTCAGCTGTCTTAGGTTTTGACGACCACGTCATCGATGTATGCTTCGATGTTGTGGCTGATTTGTTGGTCGAGGCACATCTGAATGGCCCTTTGATAGGTAGCCCCAGTGTTCTTGAGTCCTGAAGGACATAGATTTGTAGCAGTATGCTCCGAAAGGTGTAATGAACGACGTCTTTATCTAGTCTTCTTCCTTGAGGGAGATCTGATGATAGCCAGAGTAACAGTCAAGAAAAGAGAGTAGTTCGCAGTCGGCGGTAGAGTCTACAACCTCGTCTATCCGAGGCAAGCCCAAGGGGTCTTTAGGGCAATGTTTGTTAAGATCAGTATAATCAACGCACATTCTCCATTCTTTATTCTTTTTTCGAACGAGAATAGGGTTTGCTAACCAATCTGGATGATACACTTCTTTTATAAACCCGGCAGCTAAGAGCCATTTTATTTCTACCCTAATAGCCTCCTTGTCTGGTGTGAATCGGCGAAGTTTCTGGTTGATCGGTTTGGCTGCTTGGCGAGACATTCAAGGAGTGCTCGATCTTCTCCCGTGGTACCCTCAGCATGTCTGTAGGTTTCCAAGCAAACACATCGGCGTTGGCACGTAGGAAGGAGACGAGCGCGCTTTCCTATTTGGGGTGAAGGTGAGCCCCAATCTTCACGGTCTTGGAAGCGTCATTGAGGCCGAGGCCTGACCTCCTTGATTTCCTTGGACATGGCAGAGGCGCGGGGAAGCTCTAGCTCTAGAATCTCCATGTCATCGGTAGGTACTGTCTTGGCTTCGGTGATCACGCTATCCATCTAGATGGAGAGGTCGGTGGCTTCGGCGAGGGTGAGACTCTCTGTCTCACAGGCATAGGCGACGGAAAGGTTGGCCCACAGAGCCAGGACTCCTATAGGCGAAGGCATCTTCAACACCAGATACGCGTAGTGCGGTACGACCATGAATTTGGCTAGAGCTGGCCGACCAAGTATGGCGTGGTAGGCGGTGTCGAAGTCGGCAACATAGAAGTTGATATGCTCGATGCAGTACTTGCTTGCCGTGCCGAACTATACTAGCAGGGTGATCTCTCCAAGTGGCTTGGATGCCCTTCTAGGTACCATGCCCCAAAAGGTGGAGTCCGAGGGTGTGAGATCTGATATCAGCGAGGCCTAACTCCCTTAGGGCTCCGGCGAAGAGTAGGTTCAAAGCACTACCACCATGAACAAGGACTTTTCTGAATAGCACCTTCTGGACGGTTGCGTCGAGGATGAGGGGGAAACGCCCTGTGTATGGTATGTCTGCCCACTGCTCGGCCCTACTGAAGGTGATGGGGATCTTAGACCATGGGCGATAACTGGGGTCAGGCGGTAGTTTCTTCTGAAGCGACGGTGAGCACTCGTCGAGCGGTAAGCTTCCGTTCCCTTCGACTCTCAGTGGAGGCGAGACCCCCAAAGATGGTGGCGACCACCTTATCATAGTCCTAAAAGGCGTTGTTGTTGTTCCCAGGCGGTCGACGACCTCCTGTTCCGTTGTTGGCATCGTCGTCGAGCCTCTTGTCCTGGAACTCCCTGGCTAGACCAATGCAGTCCTTCATCTTGTGTTTGGCGTTCTTGTGAAGAGGGCACGGGCCATCGAGTATCTTTTGGTACTGCTCATCATAGTTACGCTTGGCGTGAGGTTGACTAGCGGCGGTGAAGATGTGTTCTGGCTGGCGGTGGCGATTTTGGCCAGGCCTTTGTCCTCCTGTTCGATCACGGCCGCTATCACGATGATAGCTGCGATCGTCGGGGCGGTGGTCATTGTGACGTCGGTCGTCGGGGCGATCGTCATATCGGTGGGGTGGTCGCTGAGTGTCTGCATCCTCGTTGAAGCGCACCTTGGCTTCCTCTGCATCGGCATACTGGTTGGCGGTTGTTATCATTTTGCCTGATACCGGTTGGCAGCTTATGGTTGAATTTGGAGTGAAGTTCGCGATGGTGGAGTCCTCGGATAAAGGCGGTGATGACTTCAGCTTCCGTGATGTTGGGGATAGAATTCCTCATCTCGAAGAAACGCCGGATGTAGCTGCGGAGGAGCTCGGATGGCTTCTGGTTGATGTGGCTGAGATCATGCTTCGTGCCAGGTCGAGTACACGTGGCCATATAGTTGTCGGTGAAGACTTTCTTCAACTCTTCCCACGAGCCAATGGAGTCCGGTGCAAGGCTGGTGAACCAGCTCATGGCAGGGTGGCATGAGCATGATGGGGAGATAATTTGCCATAATGCTGGTGTCTCCTCCCGTGGCACGGATAGCAGTGGCATAAGCCTACAGCCACTGAGTTGGGTTCATTCTTCCTTCGTAGGGCTCAACCCCAGTGATCTTAAAACCATGGGGCCATTGAAGTGTTCGAAGATCCTTTGTGAAAGCTGGAGGCCCCTCAGGATTATCGATACCGTAATCTACGGCGTTGTGGTCAGGGATAGGCTCGAGGGCTGAGTCCGGGTTGCCGTACTTCCTTTCGTAATCCTGGCAGGTGACGTACTTCGTCTTCGTGGCGACCAAAGCGACGGTGCTCGATACGCCACCGTGCATCCCAGAGGTTGCTGAGATGTACTCTAGCATCCTGTTCGACCTCCTGGTCGTGTTGGCGATGGTGTTCGGCGTGAAGCCCCCCAGGTACCCCTTGGAGAGGTAATGACTGGTCGGCGAAACGACTTTGACTTGGGCGGTGGTTGAACCTCAGCGCAGCTGATCGGTGAATCGTGCTCATAGAGCACGAAGGTCTCTGATCCTCACAGATCTCATTGACCTGACAGTGAGCCGCTTTAAGCATGGTGGCGATCTTGGCGAGCTCGGGCGTTTGAGGGAAACGAGCAAGCTTGTTGGCGGCTACTGCCAAATTGGTGCTTGGAGTCTTGAAGACATCATGGCCGTCGACGTGGAGAAATTCTTCGTTGAGGTTGCGGTAGAGCGGGAGCGGTCTTCCTTGAGAGTCAAGCCGATTATTCCGAGCAGCCTCAGCCCTTGCGATGGCCGCTTCGTTCTCTCGCCGCTGCGCGCGATTGACTGTTTCGGCTTTCCCGAGGAGCGCGCTCCTCCTCGGTTTTGCCGTTCCGAGGAGGGCTGTCGATGCTGACGTTGAAGATTGCACCACCCTAGAAGGGTGGGAGGAGAAATTGATCGGAGAAGGTTTTGGCGAGGGTCTCCATAGAGCCTTGAGACTCGGAGCCCAGAGTTTCTTCCGGGATGGTCTAGAGGTGCGCCCCTAGGGCTCCGGCCTAAGTGTAGCGTGTTGACAGCCGGCGGGAGCTGGACGGTGATCTGGTCGGCGAGTTTGCCCCTTAGGGCGTGCTAGTAAGCGGCGGAGGTGTTGGAGAATCTGAAAGGTAGGGCCATAGCCCTTGTAGTTTCCCGAGCACCCTACGATAGATCTGGATCGGATGGTGGTCGACGCTGAACTAGAGTGTCTAGTGCCGATTCGGCGACGGAGAGACAATCGGCGAGCTTCAGTCTGACCCGATAGATGGATTCGATTAGATCATCGTTGTTGATCGGCCTCCTCTGGTAGCGGGGAAGCGGACGACGAGTTATTGCCGAAAGAAATCTCGGAATCACCTCCGAGATCGGATCTGCAGTTGCAGGCGCAGGGGTGGCCGGTGCAGAAATGATCTGCTCTGGCTCGAGGAGCTCTCCGACTCCATCAGCGTTGATGACCCACGAGATGGATCTGACCGTGAAGATCTGGCCGGGCTATGGAAGGAATGAAGAGCCTACGGAAAAAGCCATCTTGTTCGACAAGGAAACAGCACGCACACCCCTACCTAGGCGCACCAACTATCGACAGATTATCAGTCGGTAGTCCTCTGAGGGGTATCCCACGAAGGTAGATTGATCGGTAGAGGAGCGTGAGATCAAGAACAAGAAGGCAACAGAGACACACGAGTTAGACAGGTTCAGGCCGTCAGTATGATGTAATACCCTACTCCTGTGGTCTATTGGTTTGTATTAGCTATCGTATGATATGCCGTGATTTTAGAGGGGTTCCTTGCCTGCCTTAAATAGTTCGGGAGGCAGGGTTACAAGTCGGTTAGATCTAAGAGATAACCATAAAGTAATAACTGATTATAGGAATCTTGGGATCATACATATCCTAACAGATCTCGTAGTATCTTTAGGATATCTTCCCGATGTCTTGCGGGAGACGCCGAGCAGAGTCGTGCCTCGCAAGGCTTCTTGTTGTAGGCTGGGCCACCCCTAGGGGCGCAGCCCATGTGGTCTGCCGTGGGTATCCGGGGTCGTACCCCCCACAAAGTCTGTATATATCAGTACCTTTAGTATGCTTTATGTATCGCTTGTGTTAGGACATCAGTTGAGAAAGATGTTATGGTAGCATCCATTGTTATTGTAAAAAGTACTCTTGTTTGTGAACATGATTTATGGATGTAATGATTATATATCTGTATGCTTTGTGTTCATGAAGCTATTAAGAGACCAACTAAATTAGTTACTATTATGAAACCAGATAAAATTCTATCACCATCGGATGTAAGCGCCGTTCATTGTTTTGTTATCACCACCTGTTGCTATACGTATGATAAGGTTGGGATCAAAAGTATATCACTGCCGAATCCTTTAGTAACCCGACACCGACTAAACGATCATCAAAGGTGGATCGTGATGCAAGGCGACGGTGACCATGACCTTTGTACCGGCGGATCATACATTGAAGTGATGGTGGTGTTAACCTCTACATAGGCGTCTCGGCTATCAAAGCGACAGTGAAACCACACCGCTGACAGTCGGGTCGAAGTACAAGGCGATGGTGTTGATGACCACTACACATGTAGTTGATGTGCCCACACAATGGTTTTGATAGCCTCGACACAGGCGGATCATTTGCCAATGTGATGGTGTTAGTGTACATCCACTGCTGGGTCTGCTCCAATGTGACAGAAGTAAGGACCTAATCATGGACGGATCATAAGCCAATACGGGCGGTATTAGTGTACACCGCAGTCGGTCCTAGATGCCGATGGTGAAGGCTATGACCATCACTGCCGAGGCCGAAATTGAACTGCGATGGGGGTTATGATGTGGCTGTGAAAGGTCCAAGTGTAGTAGTGTAGGAGTCCTATACTCTCTCTTGTCCTCCCACCTAGCTATACTTACTAGTTATCTTATCTATCTTTATCTTGGCTTGTTTCATCATCATCCCTTCCTACCATATTCCATTTACCCCCTATACTAGTTGATACTAAGTTGTGGTATATAAGGATCTCTCTTTTATTATCATTTCAAGCAACCGCTTTCCCTTGGGACAAAATAAATAACTATATCTTGGAATACTCCCAGGTGAAATACTACGACGATATATTCTGTGCGCTTGTGGAATTATCCAATAGACATAAGGAATACCAACAGCCTACTGCTTCTCATCATCGAACCGGGGGAGGGGCGTCGACACCTATTGCTGCAGCAGATGCCATGGTGAGGAGGTGAAACAACAGTGTAGGAAGCTGCCTACCAAAAGGAGAGGCAAAGGTGAAAGCTTGCAAAGCAAGAGTCAGCGATGCTAGTGCAAGGTAGCCATCTTCTTGCTATCGTAGTTTGCACAATCTTGATTCGGGGCTTTTGATCAACATCATGTGGTTTGGCACCTGACGCAATCGAGAGAGAACGTCTTCAGGAGGCACTTTAGCAGGGCGAGTTGGCCGATGCGATCTTGGAGATCGCCGCCGTCGATGCAGAGCGCGTCCATCATGTAGCTCACGTGGCTATGAAGGAGAGGTTTGCAACTCAGGGCGTGTTTAGAGTAAAAAATTTTGAGTTTTGGCTACTGTTGCACTTTCGTTTGTATTTGACAATTAGTGTCTAATTATGGACTAATTAGGTTCGAAAGTTTCGTCTCGCGATTTCTCGCCCAACTGTGTAATTAGTTTGTTTTTTCGTCTACATTTAGTATTCCATACATGTGCCGCAAGATTCGATGTGATGGGTACTGCACAAAAATTTTTGAGAACTAAACAGGCCCTCAGTTGTTGGCCTTGGGGGGTGAGAACGCCGAGCTATAGGGCGTTGTTATGGTGGGCATCTAGTCTGCCTGGCCGCATATCTTCCAACCGAAGCGCCTGGTCCTATCACAGAGGTAGCTTCCTAACTGGCCGGTGTTCCTTTTCGGCTAGTAGAGATCGCCCAGCAAGGCCTATCGTCGGGGCTCAGATTGTGCTGGTGGTAGCTGGGGCATTGTATCCCTATCTGGACATTGGGTCTGTTATGGGTGTGCCTTCCAACATCGAGCCCGCTGTGCTAGAGGACCTTTGCCATAGAGCTGCAGAACCTACCTAAGCCTTGATCGCTGAGATGGACCCTACCACCATGATTCGAGATAGTATGCCTGACAAGTCCGATGAGCAAGATAGCATATAGGGCCATGATAATGACCTAGGGAATGCATAAACATTGTTTCTTGTTTGAATAAGTCCTTGAGCATCTAATTATAGAAGGTAGAGGCGCCTAACGCCATTAGAGGCAGGCCACAGATTGCGGCATGGCCCAGGTGGTTGGGATGGCAACCACTGATCACGAGTATGCCGGGATTAGCAGGTCCTTTCATTTCCTTGTAACACAGCATGTAATTCCTTTATATAGTGAATGCAATCAATAGAAAACGCTGCCGCTTTGCAGCCCAAATCACTGTGTCCAGTTTGTGTTCGCGTGTGTTTTTCATCCTCCTCATCGGAGTTCTGTCAATTGGTATCAGAGCCGGTTTCTTCACCGTCGCCATGGCATCCCAGTCGCCGTCTAAGAAGAAGCCGATGGATGATGGCAGCGGTGGGAACGAGATCAAGCCCTCGCGATCGCCGCCGCGACGTCGTGGCTGTCCACACAGCCGCCGCCGCTCCAGCTCACGCGTCGTCGAGCGCGTCATCGAGCGCTCGTCCGCGAACGTCGCCTGGCCGATGCTCACGCGGACGAACTACCCGGAGTGGGCGCTGGTGATGGAGGTCAACTTCCAGACTCTTCGGGTCTGGGACGCCGTCGAGCTCGGGATTGACGAGGACGCCGACGAAGATGAGTACCAGCACGATCGACAGGCCATGGCGGGCCTCCTGCGCTCGGTTCCCTCCGAGATGTGGGGAACGCTCGGTCACAAGCGTACCGTCAAGGAGGCGTGGGACGCCGTCAAGGTGCTCCGTATCGGCGACGACCGCGCGCGCGACGCCAGCGCGCAGCAGCTTCGCCGCGAGTTCGCGGCGCTCGTCTTCAAGGATGGCGAGACCGTCTCCGAGTTCGGGATCCGCATCACGTCGCTCGCCACCAACCTCCGCATCCTCGGCGACAATATCACGGACGCCGAGGTGGTAAAGAAACTTCTGCAGGTGGTTCCCGATCGCCTGTCTCAAGCCGCCGTCTCCCTCGAGATGTTTCTCGATCTGAACAACACGTCGATCGAGGACGTCATCGGGCGGCTGCGCGTGTTCGAGGAACGCGGCAAGCCAAAGGAGATCACGGACGGCATGGGGCGACTCCTGCTCTGTGAGGAGGACTGGAGGCGCGTCGCAAGAGCCGTCGCGAGCAGGAGAGCTCCGGTGGCAGCAGCGGCTCCAACGGTCGCGGGAAGAACCATGGCCGCGGTCGCGGTCGTGGCGGTCAAGGCGCGACGCGCGACGACCACGACGGTCACGGCGCGGGCGCTGGCAACGCTGGTGGTGGAAAGCCGCCGCCGGGCACGGCCTGCAAGAAGTGCGGCAATAAGGGCCATTGGCCCGAGACTGCCGTGGCAAGAAAAAGAAGGCCGCGGCCCATGTGGCCCAGGCCGAGGAGGAGGAGGAACGGGCCTTGATGTACATCGCCGCTGAGACGGAGGTAATCGCGTCGCCTGTTTCCTCTCCCCAATCCACGCCGCCGCCGCCGCCGCCCGCCGTCGATGCACGCGCGCGCGTCCACCTCGCCGAGCCCAAGGTCCTCCTTCATCTCAGGGAGGATGAGAAGGAGGCGGAGGGGCCCTGCCGCTGGGTCCTTGACACTGGAGCGACGAACCACATGTCGGGATCGCGGTCGGTCTTCGCCGAGCTGAACTCGGGCATCACCGGCACCGTCCGATTCGGCGACGGATCGGTGGTGAACATCGAGGGCAAGGGCACCGTCCTCTTCGCCTGCAAGAACGGCGAGCACCGCCGGCTGGAGGGCGTGTACTACATCCCGCGGCTCACCACCAACATCGTGAGCATCGGGCAGTTGGATGAGGACGGCTTCAAGGTCCTCATCGAGTCCGGCATCCTGCGCCTCTTCGACCTGCAACGCCAACTGCTCGCCAAGGTGGAGCGTTCCTCGAGCCGGCTCTACTTCCTCGACATGAACGTCGTCGCCCCGGTGTGTCTCACCGCGCGCGCCGGCGACGTCGCCTGGAGGTGGCATGAGCGGTTCGGGCACATCAACTTCCAGTCGCTCAGGAAGTTGGGGCGCAAGGACATGGTGCGCGGACTGCCCTCCATCGACCACGTCGAACAGGTCTGTGAAGACTGTGTGCTGGCGAAGCAGAAGCGAACGCCGTTCCCCAAGGCGGCCAAGTTCCGGGCCGCAGAACAGCTTGATCTGGTCCACGGCGACCTCTGCGGCCCCATCACGCCAGCGACACCGGCCGGGAACGTCTACTTCCTTCTACTCGTCGACGACATGAGCCGCTACATGTGACTCACACTCCTGCGTTCCAAGGCGGACGCACCGGCGGCGATCATGTCGTTCCAAGCCCGCGTCGAGCGCGAGACGAGGAAGAAGTTGAAGGTGCTACGCACTGACAACGGTGGTGAGTTCACCTCGGTTACGTTCGGTGAATATTGTGCAGGAGAGGGGATACAACGCCACCACTCGGCTCCATACACGCCACAACAGAACGGCGTGGTGGAACACCGAAATCAGACGGTCGTGGCGACGGCGAGGAGCATCTTGCGCGCACGGGGAGTGCCCGGCCACTTCTGGGGAGAGGCAGTGCACACCGCTGTCTTTCTCCTGAACCGGGCGCCCACGAGTGCGCTCACCGACGAGACGCCGTACCAGGCGTGGTACGGGAAGAAGCCCCCAGTGCACTTCCTCCGTGTGTTCGGCTGCGTGGCGTACATCAAGAACGTGCGCCCACACCTCGGGAAGCTTGATGATCGCGGGCGCAAGGTGGTCTTCATCGGGTACCAAGATGGCTCCAAAGCCTACCGCTTCTACGACCCGGTGGCCGAGCGCGTTCACGTCTCGCGCGATGCTGTCTTTGACGAGGGAGCGCGCTGGGAATGGGGAGCAGCCTCGGACGTCACCGAGCCCCACCCCTTCACCATCGCGGAGGAGTACGAGCTGCGGCGCCATCAGCTTGAGGGACCGGCCCCTGAGCCTGTCTCTCCCGAGCCGCGCACGCCAGCTCCAACAGCGTCGACATCCTCCGGTCCGCGCACGACGTCGCCAGGCGCCCAGAGCGCGTCGGCGGCCTTGGGAGCGCTCTCAACACCGCAAGGGGCTGGAGCTCACGTCGAGTTCGCGACGCCGCTCACCACCGACCCGAACCTGGACGATGATGACGATGAGGTGGTACACAGGTACCGCACCCTCGACAACATCCTCGACACGGACGCGTCACCCGGGCTGGAGCACCGCGACGCTGTTGAGGCCGAGCTCCACACTGTCAGCCACGCGGTGAGTGTGGAGGAGCCCAGGTCGATCAAAGAAGCCGAGGGCGATCCCAACTGGGTCGGCGCGATGGAGGAGGAGATGAAGTCGATCCGCGACAACTAGACATGGTCGCTGGTCGAGCTTCCTCAGGGGCACCGCGCCATCGGCTTGAAGTGGGTGTACAAGGTCAAGCGCGATGAAAAGGGCAATATCGCCAAGTACAAGGCACGCCTCGTCGCCAAAGGCTATGTGCAGCGGCCCGGCGTCGACTTTGAAGAAGTGTTCGCCCCAGTTGCACGACTCGAGTCGGTGCGGCTGGTGCTCGCCATCGCTGCCCACTTCGGCTGGGGTGTCCACCACATGGATGTCAAGTCGGCATTCTTGAACGGCGAGCTCCAAGAGGAGGTCTACGTCCATCAACCCCCCGGCTTCATCGACGACAAGCACAAGTACAAGGTGCTGCGCCTTCACAAGGCGCTCTACGGACTCCGCCAAGCGCCGAGAGCATGGAACCAGAAGCTCGACGCCGAGCTGCTGGCGCTCGGTTTCACGCGCTGCATCGACGAGCACGGGATGTATACCCGGGGCAGAGGTGCCGAGCGCCTGATCGTGGGAGTCTACGTCGATGACCTCATCATCACGGGTGGTGATGCCGACGCCGTCAAGAAGTTCAAGGCACAGATGCTGCGCACATTCCGCATGAGTGACCTCGGGCTCTTGTCCTACTATCTTGGACTCGAGGTCACCCAGGGCGCTCATGGCATCACGCTGCGACAGAGTGCCTACGCCGCCAAGATCCTTAGGGCGGACTGACAGGGTGCAACGCAAGTGCCACACCCATGGAGATGAAATTGAAGCTCCTAAAAGAGGGCACGACGCCGGCTGTTGACGCCACCGAGTATCGCAGTCTCATCGGCAGCCTCAGGTACCTATGTAACTCAAGGCCGGACCTAGCATATGCTGTTGGGTACCTCAGCAGGTTCATGGAAGCGCCACGACAGGAGCACCTCGCGGCAGTCAAGCGAGTCCTCCGGTATGTGGCAGGCACGGTGCACTGGGGAGTGCACTACCGTCCGGCAGGAAGAAGAGGAACAGCGCCCCAGCTGATAGGCTACTCCGACAGCGATTTAGCTGGGGACGTGAACGATCGCAAGAGCACAGGCGGTCTCATCTTCTTCATGGCTGGTGGACCGGTTGCTTGGCAATCGTCAAAGCAGAAAGTGGTCGCCCTATCGTCCTGCGAGGCAGAGTACATAGCGGCGGCCGGAGCAGCGTGCGAAGGAGTCTGGCTAGCACGTCTGCTGGCAGAGCTCATCGGAGGAGCTGTCCGCGCACCGAAGCTCATGGTGGACAACAAGTCCGCCATCGCACTGATGAAGAACCCTGTTCATCACGACCGGAGTAAGCACATTGATGTAAAATACCACTTCATCCGGGAGTGCTGGGACAGAAGGCTGATTGACATAGAGTTCGTCGGCACTGAGCATCAGCTGGGCGACATTCTCACAAAAGCGCTCGGTCGTTCTCGGTTTCAAGAGCTCCGTGGTGAGATCGGCATGAAGAAGTTAGGCTAGTGGCTCCAGGACTTAGGAGGAGAATGTTTGAATAAGTCCTTGAGCATCTAATTATAGAAGGTAGAGGCGCCTAACGCCATTAGAGGCAGGCCACAGATTGCGGCATGGCCCAGGTGGTTGGGATGGCAACCACTGATCACGAGTATGCCGGGATTAGCAGGTCCTTTTATTTCCTTGTAACACAGCATGTAATTCCTTTATATAGTGAATGCAATCAATAGAAAACGCTGCCACTTTGCAGCCCAAATCACTGTGTCCAGTTTGTGTTCGCGTGTGTTTTTCATCCTCCTCATCGGAGTTCTGTCATTTCTTAATCATGAAGCCATGTGATACTTAGCTTTATTACTTTTGTTTTCTTTGTCTTAGCATCCGATTTTGGTTAAGTTTAGGTCTATCTGCCTGAGGATCTGGCCACAACCTCTAGGGTGTTTTGGTGAGATCAGCCTAGGGATTCGCTTGTTCACTTATGCCATAACTTATTTTCAGACTTGAGAGAACGCAAGTAGTAGTAAGTAATTGTAGCCCCCGAGTGTCTCGATAGGTTAGTATAACTTATCGAGGCACTTAAGGAGTCATGGGAGAATATATAGAAAATGAATGGGAATCTGGCCGCCGAGCTGCTCGAAGAGGTGCTCTTCAAGATTTTTAGGAAGCCAAACTTTATTCATATGAAGAAAAACTTTGACGAATCTAAAAATCCATTACAAAATGAAATCAAGCATAAAAATGACATAGCTGGAGTCCGTCTGTCATCTGCTACTTGTGACTTGCTCGATCTGGCACTAGGTTTTATTGCTGGGAGGCCTTAAGCACCTCTTAGGTAGTAAGGTAAAACATCAAAGCTTCAAGGTAAGGTTCACTTTGTTAGTGTCCATGTCTCCCTTATCTTGGATCCGCACTTTCTTGTCATTCATGCTTTGATGTAATGATAAACATTCACTTGATTCAACTTCTCTATGTAAAGTAGAATTTTCTTTCACTGATCTGAAGTCAAACTCATACGGTCTCACCTTTCCATTATGGTATCTCATCCAATATGCCTTGTTCAGTGGTAGCATCTCCATGATCAAACTCTTGCGCTTCTTATCCACATGTTCCTCATTTTTCCTCCTCATCTCCATGAGATTACTATGACACTTTGCCATATGTCCACCACGACCTTGGGAGTTCTTGAATCTCTTGGGGCACAAGTAGCACTTATAAGGCAGGGGTTGAAGAAAGGATGTCATCTGCCTTGGGTTCGAGCCACCTTTTTCAGTCCCTGTTGCCATGGCTTGCAAAGAATTGAAAGAATTAATAGTAATATTACTCTAGCTAGATGTATCACTATAGTGTGAAGTAGCCAAGGGGTATTTGGGTGCTTTTATATGATGAGTAGTCGATGATTGCTAGGGATATATTAATATCTCATTTAATTTAGGTATATCTCATCACAGAAGATATGGATGGCATCTCTATATGATTCTAAAAATCGTATAAATTCATTGTACGCAATAGTTATACCGAACAAAGTTAGAAACCAATAATTATCGTTTACGTTCAAGTATCATTTTATAGTATAATAATATACTTTCATTGTTTTTTACTTGATAAATAAGATGTTTCCCTGAACAAAAGGAGTTTTGTAATTAAGATAATTTGGTTGTTTTAGTCACCTTCCATCGGAGGTCGAATGGTATTAGTTTATGAATCTAAGTGTTATTTTAAAGTTAAGTGTGCATGTAGAAGCGAATGTGATGAAGTACTCAACTATGAGAAGCTAAATGTGATCAAAATGTTGTTGTCATGCATTTCATATCATTTTGGCTGTTGTTGTCAATTCTTAAGACTTACACATATAATCCACAAGCACACGGATATCATTGTAGCTATTACTCAGGATTATTTCAATGTATCATATTTATCCTTAGGAATGCAATAGATAAAGAATATTGATACCTAACAAGGATGTATCTATTAATTAATGTACCAGCTAAACTAAAGCGGGGGTAAGTGATATGATAGGAGTTATGACAAATGACACAGGCACACACAGGATAAATGCAGAGCCAATGAAAACAAAGCAGTCTAGTTAGCCAGGAAGACAACAAGATGGGGTTGGGTTCCTATGTAGTTCCTATGACTCCGAGTTGACTCTAGTTGGGACCAAACTAGTATTATAGTGTCGACTATAGGTTCCTTATCCTAATCTTCTCCCCAAAACCTTAGGCATCTGAGACAAGAAAATTCATAGAAAGGGGAGCAACTATCCACCCAAGCGCCTTGGTCGGCCTAGATCCTTTTTTGATTAGATGGTTCCATTGATGGTTTTGGGCTATGATTAATCTTGATGATAATGAGCTCAACACTTGTAGTTCAAAGTCGATTTATGACCTCAACACTAGCAGTTTTAGCTGCTAGACTTGTACCAAACCAACCATGAGATTTGGAATACTTATGGTAAACAAAAGCATCCAGAACCATCATGTCACTGATATGGACCCAGGGTACCTCAAAGCCCGAAGAACAACCCATTACAACTAGAGTGGGCTAAAGCTGGTGAAGATGAGTCCTAACCAAACCAAAGCACATCATTAGATGTAGTGGACAAGAAACCAGGTGTATGGAGCTTGGAAACTATTTCAAATAAGGAAAAGCTGATTCTGACCTAGTTTTCCTTGCAATAAACTAGGGAGCTTCTATGTAAATCGATAGGGACTCGAACTATTACTTACCCTCCAGACTATATAAGGCGGGGGTATGGAGCCCATGATCGGTATTTGGCTACATTGCATAGCAACTCTTAGGCAACTAGTCATTAGCGCCCCTATAAACACCAATATACGAGATAGAGAGATCTGTTTTCAACTGGATGCCCTTCTGATTCCCTGTGCCTGATACGCTAACCCATATTGCTAGAGCCAATTCCTGTAACAGTTGGCAAGCCAAGTAGGGGCCTTTTGTGCACATAATTTTGATGTTTTAAATGGGGATCATCTTCCACTTCGACAATAGTGAGAAGCTTCACTCGGGCCCTAAGATCACCTTCGGCATCCTAGACTTCATCGCTGACTAGCTTGGGAACCTGTACCTATATAGGAACCCATGCCCACCATGTAGGGGGGGGAGCCTCCCCTCCATTTACATGTTCCTCATTGGGCTCGAGGACGCCATGGTGGCTAGTACACCAACACTGGCACACCACATGGACCTCTATACTCAAGAGGTATTCAATGACTTTAGCTAGGGATTCATCTTTGACAAGGTCATCGAACCCCTGCTAGATCCAGAATGGGTCCCCATGACAGATCTAGAACTATTGCCACGCTACATCTTGACCAATTTTCCTATCGGCCTTGCACTATCTTGGTTTGTCAGTATAGCCACAGTCACTAGCTAGAGTTGTGCTTGAATAGAAGTAATTTAGTATTCTAGTGTTCTCTTATTATTATTGTCCTGCTATTTAGTTATGTTTCCAATTTACCTTTTCATGATTGGATCCTTGTGTGTCACTCTACTTTAGTGTATATCACTTACCCCCACATTAGTCTAGTCGGTATATTAGTTAGTAGATACATGATGGTTAACTATCACTATCTTTAACCCTTGCTTCCCTGTGGTAAAATATAAATAACGATACCTAGAATATTCCCGGGTGAAATGCTACAATGATATTCTGTGCGCTTGCGGAATTATCTACTTGAGCATAAGAAATATCAATAAGCATTTCTGGTGCCGTTGCCGAGGATTACAAAGCCTGGTAGCGATGCTAAGAAATGTCAACAAGCATTTCTGGTGCCATTGCCGGGGAAGCAATTGGCGTAAAGATTTTGATATTTACCTTGACGTCTGCTAATCTAGTTTACCACTAGCTTTTGTGGGATTATCCTTGTCTTGTTGAGTGTAGAATAAACAGGGCAAAATCAACCATTAGACCTTCTGGCTTATTTCTACAAGAAAACTATCAAGAGCCTAGGCCACCTGGTCATTCATGGATCATCAACACCTTCACCTTGCCATCTCATAGGTATGTATATATATACATTTCTAACCATGTGCAGATGGAGAAAAGGTCACCGTCAAGAGGAGATAAAATCATCATATGTGATAGAACAAAGGCGTTGCATCACTCACAACTCCATCTAAAGTTGTGTGTAATGATGAAATCGATCAAGGTATGTGAGAACCAATCTTTCCATTTTATTCTCACCATTCCATGTTTGCTTGAATCATAAATGCTTAGTGCTTTCTTTGGGTAGCTCCTAGTCTCTGAACTGTAGTCGGGTACTATTCCTAGTCTAGGTAGATGTCAAATTTCCTTTGTTATCTATCTATTCGGGTTCTTAGTCTAGCTTTGTAGTAGACGTAAGTTAAAAGGGACCAACAAATTCTTATGTTTGCTAAATATGCTATTCGGTATGATATCGGCTGATGGTTCACGCTACGGGAAAAAGCTAAGTCCTAGACATTTATACTTAAGCATTCATTCAGTTAGAATTCTTGTTTCATAATCATAGCATTCATTTAGCTAGCTTTCCTTTCTATAGCATGCTTGTTTGATTGGTTCACCATTAATATTCTCATCTTCGCTTGAATGAATCTTAAAATGCTTTCATGCTTCCTTTCATTTATGGTAGTATGTTCTAGTTTGGAAGTATTGATCATACATTTATAACCTTTAAATTAAGCATGGTGCCTAGTTTAAGGTTTGGATGCCTGATCATATTTCCATTGGCTTTTTAAATTAAGCGTGGTGCTTAGGTTAAATAGCCTTCCTTAATCAAATTAGACATGGAGTCTAGTTTGATTATTGAACTAAAACTACTGGTATAGATAGTGGTTGCATGTAAAATTGTAAATATGATGGATAAACTTTTGAGATAAATTCAAAATAGTGAAAAAATTCTTGTGATGAAAGCTGTTGAAAGAACTTGGAGAACAATAAACAAGAACTAAAGAACATGGGGAAAAACTATCCATGCTAACTAAATAGGATTACCAACTTGTCGTTATGACCACCCTTGTTTCTTCAGGAATTCCTTCGGGTATGTGTTGACCACTAACCTTTGCAGGAAAGACAACTAAATGAAGATCAAGATAGTGAAACAAGAAATTCATGCTGAATTCAATAAGGAAGTTATCAATTGACTTGACACAACAAGTCCACGCCAATAGGTAAATCGGTATGTATCTCGTATTTAATTTTCGCATTTTACATTTCATTTTCTTTCATGCATAATAAATTAGAATAGTCTTGTCTTATGTTAAAATAAAAATAAAAATAATAAAATAAAGATTTACTTGGATTGTTTCTATGCATAATTAGCTTGCACCAACTCCTCGAATAAAGCCTCTCTTAATAAAATAAAGCAATGAGGGAAAAACATGCTTCTAGAACAAACTCCTTTTGGGTATCTTTGTTCACAAACTGTCTTAAGATTAAAAAGAACAAGGGGAGTACTATGTCCAAGAATTCTGAAAAAAAATCATGCTTAGTCTCTTCTCTTTGTTCTCACCCAAAAAGAAGTAACTTTGTAAAGTGAGGGTAAAATCATTTTGTAGAACTTGTGTCCTTCGGGTATTTGTCACTAAACCTTTCAAGTTGAACACAAAAAGAATGAAGGGTAAAAAAACAAGGTGCCAACAACTTGAGCAAAATGTCAATGGAGTACACTCTGAGGGATGTCCAACATCTACCCTAGGCTTTAATGTCAAGTGACATAAAAGTCCTAGTGTGGGGGAGGCTATCCAAATTCTTCTCTTAGGCCTCCACCACTTTGGCACGTAGGTTTGCATTCCCTCTACCCACTCTTGGTTTATTCTTATATGTTTGATGTGTTGAAAAATGCTATATAGTAAAATCAAACTTAAAATGTGAATCATGCCAAACTATGAACATGACTTTATAAAGATTGGCCAACATAGACTTTGTACTTGGTCCATATACTTGTTACCTGTGGACATATCTATATTAGAAAAACATGTCAACTAAGTTGTTGTGAAGTGAGATATGGTATAGACTAAAGAAATCCTATCTATCTATGTAAGCTCTTGGAGATTTGTTTTGATAAAACATCAAAAATAGATACCCTCACTTCTCCCCAATGGTGATATTTTCTACCAAATCCAAATACCATGTTAAATGTTGAAAACCTTCCATATATGCTACTTGTCTTTGCTTTGAGCTTTGTCAAATTTTGTTGACATGTGTTGAGAATTTTATCATGCTCTTAAGATCAAGGTCACATACACTCCACCAAATATATGCCATGCTTCTACACTGGAAGTAAGCAAATACATGCCTTTCCTTTTCCACCAAATAAATACTCCATGTTTGTTAGCATGATTTTCTCCATTATTATCATAAATGAGGCATGGGCTATAGTATTGAAAAAAAATGTGGACACATGAAGGTCCATAAAAAATGCGAGGACACATTTTGGTCCATAGTTGAGCAAAAAAAACTAGCCCTACTCTCATATAAAGGATGGAGAAAGAATCATTGCTATGGAGTAATCAAAATCATTATCGTACTTCCACACACATGTACACCTTGATCTGAGTGTATGATATTTTCCTCCATTGATCCATTGTTTGACTTAGCAATATATGCAATGCAAGTATGCTTTACTCTTATCCTACCCAAACTCCACATTAGCTTATTGGAAGTAGGAAGGAAGGCAAACGTCAATACCTTGGTGAGGATATATACACCATTGAGTGACTTGAGAGTACCATTTGAGGAGAAGTATGAGCTATGTTTTCAATTGCAAAAGTTATAAAAACTCCAAGTATGCTTCATAGGGGATAGTGATGACTTGATGTCAAAGCCGTTCCCCTTTTCAACCACTCAAGGCGACATGGTAGACACTTCAAAATCCACAAGGTACGAGGTATGACTTGGTATATCTTTTATGTTAGCATCATATCTTTGAAGCCTTGATTCATATTAAGTTGCGCTTGAATATTTGTTTTCCCGCTTTGCTCGGGACTGAGCAAAGGTTTAGTGTGGGGGAGCTTGTTGACGGTCACTAAATGCCTATTTTGACCATCAACATTGCACCAAAAATAGGAGTAAACAACAACATAGGTAGTGATTTATGTTTATAATTGACCTAGTTTCACTTGTACAAGGAGATTTATTTGTATAGCAGGAAATTTGAGCAAAAATAAGCAGAAAGGTGACAAATATGGACACATGGAGACAAGTGGACGTGGCAGGAAGCCTAGGCCACTTGGGCCCACCAGCCACCCCACAAGGGCACCGCCCGGCCCCCCTTGTGCCACCTTGCACTGTCCAGTGTCACCGATCTGTGGGAGCTGCTCCACAAGCTCTTCCAAGCATTGATTTAAGTTGGTTTGCATCAATGGCCACGATGGAGTGGTCTTGGATCCAGGGGTCCACTGTCATGGACTTGGAGCCCTCCAACTAACCTTGGAACCGCTTTACCGGCCAAATCTTCACATGTGCTGCCTTCACAACCACCTTTGGGAGCCAACCAAGGCCCTATGATCGAAAGGCAGTGAAATCAAGGTCTGGCCGGCGCCCTACCTACATCGCTCGGCGCCCCACTTCCACTCCACCACCTCTCCTTCGGACACATGCAAGGAAACACACTTAGGAGCAACATGGTGCATCCATTTATGGCAGTTTCATTAGCAGTTTGATCTAAGGGTAAGGAGAGGATGTCACGCGGATCGCTGACGATGGAGTAGCCCCTACTCCACTATAACACCCTAAAAATCATTTTTAGAAATAGTAAATAATTTTGCTTCTTTTTAATTTAATTTTTCATGATTTATCTAGGATAAATAATAATTTTCATGAATATTAAAATCAAACATAAGGTTTAGAAACACTTTTGTTGCATTCATGCTGGTGCACTATGTTTTGTTTGAGTGCAGGAATAGTGTTGGGTGGTTGAAATCAAACTTTGCTTGAATTTGAGCAAGTTTGCAAAAACAGAAAAATAGAAAAGGGTTTTCTTTTTCTTCTTCTCCCTCCCCCTCTCTTTCAGCCCATAGCCAGAGCCGGTCCAGCCTTCCTTCTCCCTCCCTTTTTCCTCTCTCACGCGCGGCTAGCCCACCTAGAGGCCCAGGCCATGGCCTGCTCGGCCGCCTCCCCACCAGCACCCCATCGCCCCGCAGTTGGGCCACTCGGCCCAGCAGCCACGCCCGCCAGCATGCCACAACCGCTGATGGCCCAGCCCTGCTCGCCAATGTGCCCACACCAGGCAGCGACCGGATGGCCCTTCCCCTACCTCCAGCCGAGTGGGCGCCACCGCCCATTTCACCTTGCCGATAACTGCTACCAGCGAGTGGCCTTAATGGCCAGTCAGCCCACCTCCACCAGCCCTAGTGGCGCACCCGCAACGGCCACCGCCTCTCCTCGGCCTATAAAGCCTAGGCCCGCCCCCGTGAGCTCTCCCTTTCTCGTTTTGCCACCACCACCACCACTACTCGGTTGTAGTCTCCGACAGCCACCGTCGCTACCGTGTCTCCGACGAGCCTCGCCAGGTGAAGCCGCGCCCTTTCCCTTCGCTTTTCAAGAGCTAGAGCTCATCAGAGCCCTCTCTCTTTGCAGGTTACCACCGCCGTTGCCATCGTGGTGAGCCCCTCCAGCTGTGCTGAGCCCTTGGTCGCGTTCGCTTTTGCCCCCACTTCCCCCTGGTGCAACTCGCGTCACGAGCCGAGGTTGAAAGCGCCGTTCCTGCCGCTCGCCGGCGAGCTCGGGCCGCCCCCATGGCGCACCACTATGGAACCCCACCGCCGGTTCATGGTGGACCACGGGACAGAGCCCATGCACGTGGTCCACGGCCCCGCCCAACCACATCGTGCCACGTGGCACCGTGCCGACGCCCAGCAAATAGCCACCACTCCTTTTGCGCTTAGGCCCCTAGAGTTTCTAGGAATCAACCCGCAGTCCACCACAGTTTAAATACCTTTAGATTTAGGTCATGTTTTTAGCAGCTTAGACCCTATTCTCTCTGGTTTTTGCACCCGAGGACCAGAGATCCTGTTTTTGCTCTAAAACCCCTCTATTTTAGGTTTAATTATGTTTTAGGCCTCGGTTTTAGTGTATAAGCGCTTAGAAAAATATATTTAATTGCAGAAATATCCCTGAAAATGGTTTTGTTCATAACGTTCTCATTTTAGGTCCGATTAGAGTGATCTTCGCGTTCATGTGTTCATAGAAATGAGTAGACTAGTTTTATAAGTGTTTCTCTATATGTTTTTATTGCATGATGTAATGTGCTAATAGAAATATATCTTTCTTGCATGTGATGATTGTCTGGATATCTTGTTTGGTAATGGTTATGCGTATAGAGGGCAAGGTGTTCGAGGAACAGGAGTGTGAATAGTAGTACCATGACCAAGCTTGTGAGCAAGGCAAGTATAGCCCATGGTTTCCATGTTACCCAGCAATCTTTAATCACTTTATACATATGCATGTGTCTAAATTTGATATACCCTAAGGACATGCCTAGAAATACTTGATCTATATTCCATGTTACCTATGGGAGGTTTTGCATAATAGAAGGATAAGTTTTGCTATGCTCAACAAAGGCTTAATTGTAATATTGACTAATGGATATATGTAACAATGGATAAATGATGATGTTTAGTAACTTAAAGGGGGCTAGAGTATGGGTCTTTTTATACTCCAGTTGCTCTCTGTAAGGACTCATACTTAAAGCGGCCACCTAGGAGGTCCGTACAACCTTGGGATCACATGGCTCTGATCTTAGTTGTATAACTAGTTTTCTCTAGCTCGTTAGTGGTTACTGAAAGGCACAAGAGGGGGGCCTAGGTTGCAGAATGGCTTCTTGCCTATCAAGATGTGTGCTGGGCTGCAGTCAGGGTGTGCCAGTCTTGAAGGGGGCCTCCATTCGCCTAGCTGCTGAAACCTCACGGCTACTAACTTGTTAGGGTAATTAGTGAAAGGCTTTGTAGTGAGACCCTGCCTACTCACCTTGGAAGTGTTAGGGGGTCAAGGGGCCCTGGGCCAATTGGGAATCATGACTCAGGGTGAAAGTGTACACACTCTGTAGAGTTTGATCAAACTGATATATCAGCCGTGCTCATGGACACGAGCGGCCTAGATCCTTTTTGTATAGCCAGATATGTGGTTGGATGCGAGATATCTTTAATATTAATGTTTATAATTACTCTTCACATGGGAAAGGGTTTTCTCACTAAGTTAGTAACTTAGGCGTTAAATAAAACATGATCAACTAAAATGCTGACCGCTTTAACCAGTGTCAAGCCTTTGAGCCTTGCATCCCCATAGTTATACTTGCTGAGCATGGTGAGATGACGCTTGTCGTTGTCACCAATGAAAATCCCAGATGGGTGCCAGATGGTGAAGGCTATGAGGAGTTTCTTGAGGACGTCTAGGACTACTGAGGAGGGCCTACCACCAGTCGGTGTCCCTATGGAATGAAGTTTTTATATCTTTTCTACGTATCCGTTGTAATAATGACATTGTCAATGATGTGATGGACATGTTCATGTGATGTAATAAAGTTATAATCGTGGTTCGTGCTATGATATCACTTCGATTTGTATGTATATGTGGTTTGGGACTTCCTAGGCCCACATATATTCACTCCTGCAGTTTTATTTATAAAGCTAGGTGTTACATCCACCTCCCACTATAAATAGGACCCTTACCCCTCACTTGTAACACACACCTTCACTCATAAGAGATGTAGCTCTCTCGCTACTCTCTCGAGATATAGCTCTTCTAGTAGTAGATAGTCTTGGTGGGAGCTCTGGAGCGGTCTTCAGGAGTCTGGTATAGCTTTGTCTTTCTTTTGTAAGTACTTTATTTATTGGTATGTTACTTTATATGCAAGTATTATTTCAAGTCTTTTAGTTTAAGTATTAGTCTTGTGCTCTAGTTATGCTTTTGTTATGCTTATATTCCTATGATAAGTAGGCTCTCTGTAGAATGGGTTGTTCATCACTAGTTGATGCTCTAGTCTTAACGTGAGGCTAGGGTAGTATCAAATAGTGTAAGTTTGGTGCTTATACTATCGGGTACCTTGCAATGTGGCTAGGCCTCCAGATAGATCAGGGTAGTTGGTAGGTGGTGATAGCCCTGTCCATCCTATGTATTCCCCCATGATAGGTCTAGTTGTTAAATCGTAGGGCTCGTGGTGCTTTGTGCCCAATCAACCCTCTAGGTAAGTTTGGGGCAGGTACGCCTCAAGTGCTATTGCATCCTACCTTGCACTATCTTGGTTTGTTAGTATAGCCATAGTCACTAGCTAGAGTAGTGCTTGAATAGAAGTAATTTAGTATTCTAGTGTTCTCTTATTATTATTGTCCGGCTATTTAGTTATGTTTCCAATTTACCTTTTCATGATTGGATCCTTATGTGTCACTCCACTTTAGTGTATATCACTTCCCCCCACATTAGTCTAGTCGGTATATTAGTTAGTAGATACATGATGGTTAACTATCACTATCTTTAACCCTTGCTTCCCTGAGGTAAAATATAAATAACGATACCTAGAATACTATGGGGTGAAATGCTACAATGATATTCTATGAGCTTGCGGAATTATCTACCCGAGCATAAGAAATATCAATAAGCATTTCTGGCTGCTGTTGCCGGGGATTACAAAACCTGGTAGCGATGCTAAGAAATGTCAACAAGGAGCATCGTCATGAGTTGGTGATTGTTCGTGGCCATCTCCCGGTAATTGTGAGGGGTCTTATACCTTCCCTGGTGGAGTGCCAAAAGGTAACTCTAGTGGATTGCTCATTTTATTGAGTTACCTGACTTGTGGGTAGGTTCTTGCGGCGTCCATTGGTTGGACTAGGTTTGTGAAACACCTTTTAGCTGCCGAACCACCAAGTGTTGGTTGCCACAACTGGGGACTAGTGTGCCAGCATGCATGTGAACCTCGAGAGAAAATTGGTGTGTCACTTGTCTCTTGGATATCTCCCGGTGATTGAATTGTATTCATTGATTGGTTCATCTCCCTCTACATGGTGGTATAATCATCTCACTCACTCTTGCAGTTTACTTCCTAGTGTGGCTAAGCTCTTTGGTGTAGTTAGTTTTGAGAGCTAGCTTCTTCTTGTATAGTTTGATTAGTGATGCTCTTTAGTCTAGTCTTTGAGAGCTCACTAACTTAGAGAGTAGTGAATAGGCTTCGTGTGAACCTAGAGATCAAAGTAGCTAGAATTGTTGGTATAGGTGGCTTGCAACCCTTGTAGAGCTAGAGAAAATTGCATTTTGCCTTTTAGGTGACTAATAGTGAACTTGTAGAGATTTTTATAGGCTATTCACTCCCCTTTAGCCATATTAGGACATTTTCAAGTGGTATTAGAGCCATGGTCACTATTTGATTGAAGACTTAAGAACCTCGGTGTCAAAAGATGGCTCAAGTTGTGTTCAACCATGTGGGAGGTAAACCACCATTCTTTGATGGCACATGCTATGATTATTGGAAGAGAAAAATGAAGATGTATCTTGGTTCAATCAATGATCAAGTGTGGGATGTGACTGAGAGTGATTTTGTGATTATTGATCCCACCAATCTCACCAATGAAGACAAGGCAAAAAAGCAATGCAATACAATGGCTCTCAACACCATCTATAATGTCATTGATTCAAAGGTGTCTGAGCAAATCAAGGATTGTGAAAGAGCTAGTGAGGTGTAGAAGAGATTGAAAGAAACATATGAGGGCACATCTCGATTCATGAGTGCAAAGTTATACATTCTCAAGGACAAGTTGACAAGCTTCAAGATGAAGGGTGATGAGAGCAGTTCTGGAGATGTTCCATCGATTACAAGTGATTGTCAATGACTTGAAGGCCTTGGGTGAGAAGATAAATGATGATGATGTCTCTCATAGGTTCTTGATGTGCTTACCTCCAAGATTTGAGATGTTGAGAATGCTCATCATAAGAGGAGGATTGAAGCAATTAACCCCTAATCAAGTACTTGGTGATGTCATGACTCAAGAGACATACCGTGTGGAAAGGGAGGGGGTTGACAAAGATGAGAAGAAGAAGGATGAAGACAAGAAGAAGAAGAGTGCAGCATTCAAGGCTAGTTCATCATCAAAGAACAAGGGCAAGTCCAAGATACAAGAATCAAGTGATGATGAAGATGCTAGTGACATTGATGATGAAGCTATGGCTCTCTTTGTGCGCAAGTGGGGTAAATTCATGAAGAAGAAGGGCTATGGTGCAAGAAAGTGAAGAGGTCACAACACAGAGTATGTGAGGAGATGCTACAAGTGCAAGAGCAAGGATCATGTTATAGTGGATTGTCCCTACAATAGTGACAATGATGCGGATGAGAAGAAGAAAGATTAGAAGGAGAAGAAGGAAAAGAAAGAGAAGAAGATGACATTCAAGAAGAAGAAGAAGAGTGGAGGCTATGTGATTACTTGGGATAGTAATGGCTCTTCGGATGATGATGATTCTAGTGATGAGGACAAGAAGTCTATCAAGAAGGGACTAGCAAGAATCACCATCTACAACAAGCCTTCCATCTTCGACACTCCATCAACTTGCCTCATGGGAAAGCCTACCAAGGTAAAATATGATGTGAGTGATAATGATGATTGTGAAAGTGATGATTGTAGGAGTGATGATGAGGAGGAGTACACAAAGGAGGAGCTCATGGTCATGAAGTCCACACTTGTTTTGAGATGAAGAGAAAGGAGTGCAAAGAATTACTCAAGAAGGTCAAAACTCTTGAGCAATCCTTTGATGATCTCAATGCTTCTCATGAGAGTCTAAAGGAAGACCATGAGGAGCTTGGCAAGTCTCACACTAAGCTTGAAAAAGCTCCTCTCTCCTTGAGGATGTTAAGAAGGAGCAAGTGGTTATGTCATGTGATGTGGGACTAACATGTGATATTCTTGATGAATCTTTTTACAAACCCATTGTTGTTGCTCCCACTAACCCTTCTTGTAGCACTTCCACTTCTACTTCAAGTTTGAGTGATGGTTTCACTTGTGATGCCTCACTAATGGTCGAAAATTAAACCCTCAAGGAGATGAATGAGTTCACTCATACTTTAGGCAAAGCCTATGGTGGTGAGGACCGCTTGCTTATGTGCTTGGGTAGCCAAAGAGCATCTCTCTACAAAGAGGGATTGGGCTATACCCCCAAGAAGGGCAAGGCCGCCTTTGCTCCTCACAAGACTAGTTTTGTGAAGAACAATAGCTGGTATTGCTATAGTTGCAAGCAAGTGGGTCACAAAGAGCATGATTGTAAGAACAAGAAATCACATGCTAATGTATCCTCAATTAAGTTTGATTCTTGTTATTTACTTACCAAGGGTGCCAATGGTGTGAAGGCTAAGCTCATTGGTGCACCAATTGTGGGCCCAAAGAAGAAGGTCATTTGGGCATCAAAGAGCATAGTGACTAACCTTCAAGGACCCAAGCAAGTTTGGGTACCTAAAAGAAATTGATCTTCTTTTGTAGGTCAATTATAAAGCCGGAGGAAGGCATTGAGTGCTTAATAGTGGGTGCACACAACACATGACCGGTGATTCAAGAATGTTCAATTTAATCAATGTAAATGATAGAAATGGGGTTGATAGTATCACATTTGGTGACAATGGCAAAGGCAAGGTCAAAGGGCTTGGTAAGATTGCAATATCCAATGACTTGAGCATTTCCAATATCCAACTTCAACCTATTGTCGGTAGCTCAACTATGTGATCTTAGTTTCTATTGCATATTTGGTGTGGATGATGTAGAGATCATAAGTGTAGATGGCTCTAACTTGATATTCAAAGGATTTAGATACGAGAATCTATACTTGGTTGATTTCAATGCTAGAGAAGCTCAACTGTCAACATGTTTGCTCACTAAGTCTAGCATGGGTTGGTTATGGCATAGAAGACTTGGTCATGTTGGAATGAACCAATTAAATAAGTTGATGAAACATGATCTAGTAAGGGGCTTGAAAGATGTCACATTTGAGAAGGATAGGCTATGTAGTGCTTGTCAAGCTAGAAAGCAAGTTGGTAACACACATCCTAAGAATGAGCATGATGAGCACATCTAAGGCATTTTAGTTGTTGCACATGGACTTGTTTGGACCGACCATATATACAAGCATTGGTGGAAACAAATATGGATTTATGATAGTTGATGACTTTACAAGATAGACATGGGTAGTCTTTCTTGTTGATAAGAGTGATGTGTTTGCAACCTTCAAGACATTCAACAAGAGAATACAGAATGAGTTTGAAACAACCATCAAGAAAGTAAGAAGTGACAATGGTAGTGTCGACAGAATATCATCGGCAGTCCTTCGAGGGGTATCCCACAAAGGTAGATTGATTAGCAGAGAGACGTGTAATCAAGAACAAGAAGGCAAGTAGAGACACACGAGTTAGACAGGTTCAGGCCGTCAGTATGATGTAATACCCTACTCCTATGGTCTGTTGGATTGTATTGGCTATCATATGATATTGCGTGAGTTTGGAGGGGGTCCCTGCCTGCCTTATATAGTCTAGGGGGCAGGGTTACAAGTCGGTTAGATCTAACAGATAACCAGAAAGTAATAATAGATTATAGGAATCTTGGGATCATATGTATCCTAACAGATCTCATAGTATCTTCAGGATATCTTCTCGGTGTCTTGCGTGAGACGCCGAGCAGCATCATGCCCCGTAAGGCTTCGTCTTGTGGGCTAGGGCCGCCCTTGGGGATGCAGCCCATGTGGTCTGCCATGGGTACCTGGGGTTGTACCCCCCACAGCTAGTCCCTGAGTACCTTGTACCCATTGTGCAATGCTGTCTTGAGCTTGTTCGAGCAGGTGCGAACAAAGCCGAGCAGTCGAACTCATGGTCCGACCACCGTGATGAGTTGCCTGAGCAGTTGTGAGCAGTTGCCGAGCAGTGTGAACCATCACTGAGCAGGATGAGCCATTGCCGAGTAGTGTAACCCAAGTATGGCTTATCATAAGGGTGTAAGGAGCTCAAGTTCAGAATTGAAAATTTCTTCACAGTGGACCAAGTATGCCCACTTAAGTCCGACCACGAGAAAGGGAGATAGTCTTCTTTAGCTTCAAGAGGCACGGAGTCTTCTAGATTAAAGCAAACACACTCACCGCAAGGTGAAGTGTGCCCACTTAGTCCCCGAGCCTGACAGTAGATGACATAGTCATGTGGTGCCAGGGTCCAAAGTAGAAGAATAGTAGAAGACCAGCCGAGCAGGCAGCCAGTCCCTGGGCATAGCCCTAAAATGCGAAAAATGCACATTGACCGCAAGGTGAAGTGTGCCCACTTAGTCCCCAAGCCTGATAGTAGGTGACGTGGTCACGTGGTGCCAGGGTCAGAAACAGCAGTCAACTGAAGAAAAAATCCCCAATGCGGTGAGGAACCGAGACGTAATGCTGACGTAGTCCTTGAGCCATAAGAGGAAATCTTGGAGAAAACAAATCACAGAGAAAATATCGGAGTAATGGCTGTACAATAGTAATTGCTGAGCCATAACGGTTGGCAGAGAAGTCAATGAATATTCGGCGAGCCATAACAAATTGTAGAGAGAAATCGGCGATACGGGCCGCGGTTGCGTGAAAGCCCAGGTAACGGCCCACCTTGCTGTTGTGAAGAATTCAGAGAGGCGCAAATCATGGGAACAGTTTCCCAAAAACCCTCGAATGCAAAAGGTGGGGGAGTGCTTTATAACGGCGCCGCCGCACCCCAAGCTCCCACCTTTGCCACTTTGCCATTTCATCTTCCTCCTCAACCCTCGAACTTCCAGATCCACATCCATATGCACATCCACCGCCAATCCCAAATAAGATATGAGAAATGGCGCTGAAGAAAGGAGCTATGAAACCAAAGAAGGCGGCCACCGGAGCTAGCCGTGATGAGGAGTGGGTTCCATCGAAGATGGGGGAGGCAAAGCTCAACAAGATGGTGGTGGTAGGCGTTCTTCTTGACCGCGTCACCGCCAGATGGTGGCCAGCCAGCGGTGAGCCCTTCCCAATGCCTCACACTAATGAAGCTTTAGTGTTTGAGGATTATTTCTGGCGTGGGTTGGGGTTTCCTGTTCATCCCTTCCTGAGGGATTTGTTGGAGTTCTAGGTGATTAGTCTGTGCAATCTCCACCCAAATACCATTTTGCACATCTCGATCTTCATCCACTTCTACAAGGCGTATCTAGGGGTTCTTCCACACTTCAACCTCTTCAGACACCTATTCTGGTTGAAGAAGAAGGGCGGCGGTGGTTCCAAGGTGGTTGGCGGCGTATACCTGCAACTCCGGGATGGGATGTCGAGCGAGTACATCATTGTACTGCTGAACACTTCTCTGAAGGGATGGAACACCAGGTGGTTCTATATGAAGCAGAGCCACCCTGCAATCCACTGTGATGTCAACCATGTCCCGGAGAGCCAGAAGAGCTAGTCGGAGAAGCCGAGCAGTGCTGACATGGAGCAGGTGAGGGAGCTCCTCAACCTGATAAAAGGCGTGGAGATTAACGATGGACTGGTGGCAGTGAGCTTCCTAGTGCGCCATGTCTAGCCTTGTAAGGAGAGGGCCCACCTAGGCTTTGACTTCAAGGGGGACAACGATGGCACTCGGGAGAGGACGGAGAGGCTAACGAGGAACGATGTTCTCAAGCAGGCCACAGAGCTATTTGCTCCAAATGCCTCGTTTAACATGTCAAGGCATACGAGGGCCTTCAACTATACAAATCCGCCTCCTCAGGTAACCATCCTAATTGTTTTGTTCATGATGCTTTTTATCCATGATTGTTGCCGAGTAGTGAACTGATTCACTTATGCAAAGATCCATTCGTAGGAGAGAGTGGTGTACTTCTCGAGGGTGCCGAGGGGCAATTGGCCATAGGCAATAGATGCTCGGCCACTAGCTTGGCCTGAAGAAGATGTGGCCAGCGCCTCGTCGGAGTCTGAAGGTGCAGACGCTGGTCGGACGGAGAGTACCCCCAATATTGGAGAAAGTCCAGGGGAAGCGGTAGATGAGTTGGCCTAGAAAAATAGGAAGACAGCCGGCGCTGTTCCCCGCAAACCGAGTGGCATCTCGCTTGGTGGTGACCAGACCACTCAAACATGAAGTGTGGTGATGTCCGAGTGGTCGGATGACGACCGGGCTCCGGTAGCTCCTTCTCCGAGCATAGAGGCGCCTCCGCGCAACACGCATGTGGAGGAGTGATCAAAGGAAAGGGAGGGAGTCCCCGAACAGTGGGCGAGGGAAGTCCTAGAGCGGCAGGCGGAGGAAAGGCCGACGGTGGAGACTGCGGGACCTCCACCCCAAGGTGCGCAAGTTGACCCCAGGGCCGCGCCTGGGGGCTCAGGCCGGTAGCATCGATTCAGGAAATTCTACTAGTAGGCCAACACATAAGTATCCTTGCCTTGGAGTTATTTTGCTATCATATACTTATCTTATTTGGCGACTAATGAGCTGATCTGATGTTGTGTGAGGCGCACGAAAGATCTAACCTCGCCCGTCCAGACTGACAAGCAGCCAGGGGCTGGTCCCGCGGTGGAGGCAATGTCGGCACCTCTTGTCCTGGTGTCCCCGGGTGCTCAGCAACTGGTGGAGGAGTCAAATGCCATTGCTGATGGTCTTGGTGGCAGCGAGAGGTTGGCATCGATGGCGAACGAGTCGGCAATGGTGCCCGGGGCAACGACGGAAGTCGCCGGGTCTTCGGGAGCATAGGCTAGAGTCGCCGTTGCCACGTCGAAGGCCAGAGTGGAGAAACCTGCAGTGCCCGTGGAGCAGGCGGCACTCCCTAAGGCTTTGACGAGCGTGGTCGGACATGCTGTCTAGCCACGGAGCCCCCCGGAGGTGCCTCTAGCTATGGCAGAGGAGGATGAGGTGGAAGAGATCAAACATGAGGAATCTTGACCCCAAGCTATCCGAATCCTCCGCAAACACGATGACGAGGTGGTGGTTGTTGAAGAGGAGGACACCACTAGGGATCTGAGGAGACTAGAGTCCACCCTTGCTGGAGTGATGAAACAAATCAAGGTCAGTGCTGCATCTGGAGTGCTCGTCTTTGACATTGGAGATCGGAGTTCGTCATTGTCATTTTGCGTTTGCAGGGGATAACTCGAACTGTCGAGCAGCACCACCAGCTGATCAAGAGGATGGAGCCCCTCACCGAGGAGAATGAAAAGCTCAAGGAGGCGATGAACCTTATGGAGAAGAACATCTAGCGAGCCCAGTGTGAGTGAGACCTTGCTGAGTCCAACGCGTGGGACCTAGAATACCAGAAGGGCATCCTATCTGAGCAGCTGGCGACCGCATCCGAGCAGCTGTGTGGCAAGTCCAAGCAGCTAGCCACTATCTTTGAGCAGCTAATGAGTACTTCTGAGCAACTAGAGCTGAAGACCGAGCAGCTCAAAAGCTTCTCCGAGCAGAAAGCAGGTATGGCATATCGGCGAATGTGCTTTGTGGTGCTAAACAATTGTATTGTTGCTAATGACTGTTGTGCTTGTAGAGCAAGATTTGAAGCTCGACCAACTATGCCAAACCATCGAGCAACTCTAAGAGGAGAAGGCGAAGGAGTTAGAGCACGTGGAGAAGCTAGCCGAGGAGCTGAATGGTGAGTACTTCATGGTTAGAGTTACTGTTGGAGTGATTTCCTTGCTTGATGGAACCTCGTGATGCCTGCAAACTATCGTCAGAGGGTCAAGGCACAGTTTGATGTGTTGGAGTAGGAGGCCAAGACCTAGAGGAACAAGTTCGACGCTGTAGTTGCCAAAGTCAAACTGGTACTCGACTGCATCAACCTGGAGGTGGCTCCTTAGCCTAACAATAGGCCGCCGCATCCAGACACCATCATTGACAAATGCAAGGCGGCGTGGGCGAACTTCAAGAGCTTCAACCATGATGCCATCATCACTGTCGTTACTCACGCCCTCGTGGTCATCGGGTCCCATTACCCTACCATTGACCTTCAAGCGATAGGGGCCAGATTCACTAGAGGAACAGGCGCAATGGAGCACGAGCTGCTGGAGGATGAGGTGGAGGACGCGGCGAAGAAGCTCACCGGTGACATTGACTTGTTTGGCAAGATGGACGGCGATGGCAAAGCCCGATGATCTGTTCAGAGGATATGATCTGTAACATCTGGAGAGGGTAGTTAGAATGCACGAGAGCGTAGAAAACATTTATGTATGTGTATAAATGTTATAAAGTGACGTGTGCATGTTTATGCAGTTTGCCAGTATTTTGGTGAAGAAATCATTGTAGTATTAACCCTAACACAATTATACGCAGTATAAGTAGCGTCTGAGCAGTTAGTTTGTTACTGAAATCTTTGGCCCTAGCTAGCCCATAGTCCATAACATCGAGCGCGGAGCCTGTGCATGTGTAGGAGGAACAGGAGTGACCAAGGAACCACAGCCAACCACCCATAACGTAGAGCGCGAAGCCCATAGCACGTGTAGGGAGAGATTGGAGACTGGGTCTTCTCCATAGAAAACAGAGCGGAACGTGTGCTGCTCAGCGGTTGGCGAAATAACTTGGAGATAAACATGGTATAAGTGGCGTCCAAGCAGTTAGTTCTTCACTAAGCTCTTGGCCTTGGCTGGCCCATAGTCCATAACATCGAGTGCGGAGCCCGTGCACGTGTAGGAGGAATAGGTGTGACCAAGGAACCACTAGCCGACCACCCTATAACATAGAGCATGGAACCCGTAGCACGTGTTGGGAGAGATCAGGAGACTGGGTCTTCTCCATAGAGCACAAAATAGAACGTGTGCTGCTCAGTGGTCGGCGAAATATCTTGGAGATTTGGAGAAACATGGTCGGCGATTTGGAGAAACCTGTTCGGCGAAATACGTTGGAGATTTGGAGAAACGTGGTCGGAGAGTTTATGGAGATCACATATTGGAGTTCATTTAGGAGTAGCTTTGAGCTGGCAACCATAAGTGGAGATCAAATCTTAATGGAGAAATAATGGAGACAAATTATGGCGACCAAAACTTTATTCATCATGGAGTGGAGAATACATATCTAGAGCATTTCAAGGATAGAAATGTATGAGGTGCTCGATGTGCCATGAATTGGGGATATCGATTCCATCCAAGTCACGTAGGCGATAAGACCCTAGTCGGGTAACCTCTTTGATGACGTAAGGCCCTTCCTAGGGGGAGGAGAGCTTGTGCATCCCTTTGGTTTTTTGCTTTCTACAGAGAACGAGGTCACCGACAGCAAATGTACAACCTTTGATGTTGCAGTTGTAGTATCTCCGCAAGCCTTCTAGATATTTGGCTATGTGGATGCAGGTGATTAGGCATTCTTCCTTAGCCCTGTCGACGTCCTCTGTCTGAATAGCTACGGCTTGCTCTTCATCATAATGTTCCACCCTAGGTGCTCGGAAGGCAATGTCCGCTGGTAGTATGGCTTCTGATCCATAGACCAAGAAATATGGAGACACACTAGTGCTACGACTAGGTTGAGTGCACAGTCCCCAGACCACAACTAGTAGCTCTTTGAGCCATCTGCCCGGATGCTTTTCTTCTTTCTGATATAGCCTCTTTTTCAGGGCATCAAGGATCATGTCGTTCGCCCGTTCGACCTGGCCGTGGGCTCTGGGATGGGCAATAGAGACGTACTTAATGGAGATGCATCGGTCTTCACAGAAGTCCCAAAAATGATGACCAGTGAATGTGGTTTCGAGGTCGGTAATAATGTTGTTTCGGGAGACCTGAATCTGTGGACGATATCTTCGAAGAGCTCGACTGCTTTCTTTGTAGTAGCTGAGACAAGAGGTTTATACTCGATCCACTTGGAGAACTTATCGATGGCGACATACACGTACCAGAAACCACTTGGCGCTAGTTTGAAAGGCCCAATCATGTCCAGTCCCTATCATGCGAAGGGCCAAGAAGCTAGGGATGGTCTGCAGTTCTTGTGCCGACACATGTATTTGTTTGGCGAAAAATTGACATCCTTCACAATGTCGGACAAGGTCTTCTGCATCAGAGATGGCCATGGACCAGTAAAACCCATCTCGGAAAGCTTTGCCAACTAGGTTTCTTGAGGCAGCGTGGTTGCCGTAGGAACTAGAGTGAATTTCAAGAAGTAGCTTCACTCCATCTTCTTGGGTGATGTATTTCTGCAGTATCCCTTCCTTGACACTTTTCCTTATCAAGTTGCCATCCACCAGCACGTAATGCTTGCTTTGATGGATTAGGCATTTGGTTTTGGTCTTGTCGGCGGGTACTTCGGCGCTGGTGAGGTACTTGATGAACCATTCCCTCCAAACGGCGTCCAGCGAAGGTACTATAAGTACCAGCTGCTCGGTGGGGGGAATTTCCTTCTCTTCCTTCTCTTCCTTAATGGATGGCACGAGAAGAGCCTATCTTGGATAGGTGGTCGGTGAGCTAATTTTGGTCTCATACCACGTGGTGATACTTGATACCGTAGAACTTCCCTTCAAGCTTCCTGATTTCGGTGCAGTATGCATCCATCTTTTCACTGGAGTAGGACCAGTCTTTGTTGAGCTGGTTGATGACTAGCGTAGAGTCCCCATACACCATGAGGCATTTGACGCCGAGCTCAATGGCTATACGGAGTTCGTGGAGACACGCTTCATATTCAGCGGCGTTGTTGGAGGCCAGAAAATGTATCCAGAGAACATATCAGAGCTTATCCTTGGTCTGCATAATGAACAGAATGCCCACACCAGCATCGTTAATGTTGAGGGCGCCGTTGAAGTACATCACCCAGTGCTCGGGGTAAGTAGCGCCGATGGGCTCTTGGATCTCGGTCCACTCAGCGACGAAATTAGCGAGCGCCTAGGACTTGATGGTAGGCCTGCTTCTGAATTCGATGGAGTAAGTGCCGAGCTTGATAGCCCACTTGATGATGTGGCCGTTGTCCTCTTTGTTGCGGAGAATGTCCCCCAGAGGGAACTCGGAGACCATGGCGAATCTTGTAATACTCGAAGTAGTGGCGGAGCTTGCACGACATAATCAGAATGGCAGTATAGCAGCTTTTGGACCTGAGGATAACAAGTCTTGGGCTCATTAAGGACCTCGCTGATGAAGTATACCAGATGTTGCACCTTATAGGCGTGCTCAACCTCCTCACGTTCGATGACAATGGCTGTGCTGACGACACGAGAAGTAGCGACGATGTATATCAGGAGAGTTTTGTCTGGCTGTGGCGCCATCATGATCAGACGCTTTGTTAGGAACAACTTGAGCTACTTGAAAGCTATGTTTGCCTCCTCTGACCAGGAAAAGCGCTCAGAGGCCTTGAGGAGTTTGAAGAACAATAGTCCCTTTTCGCCAAGGCGCTGATATGAAGCGGCTTAGAGTAGCCATACAGCCTATAAGCTTCTGTATATCCTTAACGCATGTTGGTCGTTTCATGTTGGTGATGGCGGAGACCTTGTCAGGGTTAGGTTCGATGCCACGGGCGCTGACAATGTAGCCCTAGTAGTATACCGGACTGGAACACCAAAGATGCACTTTGAAGGGTTCAACTTCCATTGGTACCTTTTTAGGTTGGCGAACGTTTCCTCGAGGTCGGCGATAAGATTGTCAGCGGTCTTAGACTTGATGACCACATCGTCGATGTAAGCTTTGACATTGCGGCCAATCTATTGATCGAGGCACATCTAGATAGCCCTTTGGTAGGTCACCTCGGCAGTTCTTGAGTCCAAAGGACATGGTGGTGTAGCAGTACACGCCGAAAGGCGTGATGAATGACTGTATTGATCTGGTCTTCTTCCTTGAGGGGGATTTGGTGATAGCCAGAGTAACAGTCAAGGAAGGAGAGCAGTTCGCAGCTGGTAGTGGAGTTTACAACCTCGTCTATCCAAGGCAGACCGAAGGGGTCTTTAGGGCAGTGTTTGTTAAGATTAGTGTAATCAACACACATTCTCCATTCTTTATTCTTTTTTGAATGTGAATAGGGTTTGCTAACCACTCAGGATGATACACTTCTTTTATGAATCCGGCAGCTAGGAGCCATTTTATTTCTACCCTAATAGCCTCCTTGTCTAGCGCAAATTGGCGGAAGTTTCTGCTTGATCGGTTTGGCGGTCAGCGAGACATTCAAGGAATGCTCGATCTTCTCCCGTGGTACCCTCGACATGTCTGCAGGTTTCTAAGCAAACACATCGGCGTTGGCACGTAGGAAGGAGATGAGCGTGCTTTCCTATTTGGGGTCGAGGTGAGCCCCAATTTTCACTGGTCTTGGAGGGGGCCGAGGCCGACCTCCTTGGTTTCCTTGGACTTGATGGAGACGCAAGGAGGCTGCCAGCGATGGGATCTCCTAGGTCATCGGTGGGCACTGTCTTAGCAGTCGGTGACCACAGTGGCCATCTAGATGTAGAGGTCGGTGGCTTCAGCGAGGGCGAGGCTTTCTGTCTCATAGGCGTAGGCGATGGAGAGGTTGGCCCGCAAGGCTAGGACTCTTGTAGGTAAAGGCATCTTTAGCACCAGATAAGCATAGTGCGGTACATCCATGAACTTGGCTAGAGCTGGCCGAACCAAGTATGGCATGATAGGCGGTGTTAAAGTCGGCGACATAAAAGTTGATGTGCTCGACATGGTAGTTGCTTGCCGTGCTGAACTATACTGGTAGGGTGATCTCTCCAAGTGGTTTGGATGCCTTGCCAGGTACCACACCCCAGAAGGAGGAGTCTAAAGGTGTGAGATCTGTTATCCCAAGGCCCAACTCCTTTAGGGCTCCGCGAAGAGGAGATTCAGAGCGCTCCCACCGTCGATGAGCACTTTTCTAAAAAGCACTTTTTGGATGGTTGCATCAAGGACGAGGGGGAGACACCCTATGTAGGGTATGTCTGCCCACTAGTTAGCCCTACTAAAGGTGATGGGGACCTCGGACCATGGGCGATAGCTGGGGTTGGTGGTGGCGTCTTCCGTAGTGATGGCGAGCACCCTGCCGGGTGGCGAGCTTCTATTCTCTTCTGCTCTCGGTGGAGGCGAGGCCCCCGAAGATGGTGGTGACCACCTTGTCATGATCCTAGAAGGCATTGTTATTGCCCCTAGGTGGTCGGTGGCCTCTGGCTCCGTCATTGGTGTCATCGTCTAGGCTTTTTGTCCTAGAACTCATTAGCCAAGCCGAGGCAGTCCTTCATCTTATGCTTGGCATTCTTATGGAGAGGGCACAGGCTGTTGAGGATCTTCTTGTACTGCTCATCATAGTTGTGCTTGGTGAGAGGTTCATTAATGGTGGTGACGATGTGGTCTGGCCGGCGGCGGTGATTTTGACCAGACTTGGATCCTTCTGGCCGATCACTGGCTGCTGTCCTGATGGTAACTGCTATCATCGTAGCGGTGGTCATTATGGCGTCGGTCGTCAGGGGTGGTCATCGCTGTGGTGAGTTGGGCAATGAGTGCCCAGCATCCTCATTGAAGCGGACCTCAGCTTCCTCGGCATTGGCGTACTTGTTGGCGGTCGTGATCATCTCACCAATCCCTGTGGGTGGCTTGTGGTTGAACTTGGAGCAAAGCTCATGGTGATGGAGTACTCAGATGAAGGCGGTGATGACCTTAGCTTCCGTGATGTTGGGAATAGAATTCCTCATCTTGGAAAAGCGTCTGATGTAGCTAAGGAGGAGCTTGGATGGCTTCTGGTAGATGCGGTTGAGATCATGCTTGGTGCTCGACCGAGTACACGTAGCCATATAATTGTTGGTGAAGACTTTTTCAGCTCTTCCCAGGATCCGATGGAGTCCGGGGCAAGGCTTGTGAACCAGTTCATGGTGGTTGGTGTGAGCATGACAGGAAGATAGTTCACCATGACACTGGTGTCTCCTCCGGTAGCGCGGATAGTAGTGGCATAAACCTATAGCCATTGTGTCGGGTTCATCCTTCCCTTGTAGGGCTTGACCCTAGTGATTTTAAAACCACAGGGCCACTGAAGTGTTTAGAGTGCCCTCGTGAATGCTGGGGGACCTTCGGGATTGTTAGCACTGTCATCTGCAGCATTGCCGGCATTGAGCGGGTCGAGAGCTGAGTTCGGGTTACCGTACTCTTGCTCGTACTCCTGGTGGTGATGTACTTCTTCTTCATGGCGACCGAAGTGGTGTTTGTCGATACGTCGTCGCGCATCTTGGAGATTGTTGAGGTGCACTCGGACGTTTTGGTCGACCTCCTGGTCATGTTGGTGATGATGTTCAATGTGGTTGCCCCTAGCTCCACCCTGGAGGAGTTGCCTATCGTCGTGGCAATCAGATCTTGGCATGGCTAATCGACGAATCGAGGTTGTGGAGTATGAAGGTCTCTGATCCTAGAGGATCTCATTGACCTAACAATGCACCGCTTTAAGCATGGCGGTGACCTTGGCGACCTCTGGTGTCTGCGGGAGCCGGGCAAGCTCATTGGCGGCCACTGCCAGATTGGCGCTTGGAGTCTTGTAGACATCGTGGCCATCAACACAGACAAACTCGTCGTCGAGGTTGTGTTGGAGTGGCCTTCCTTGTGAGTCTAGCTGTTGCTCAGCCATTGCAAGGGCGGCCTCATTTGCTCAGCGCTGCATACGGTTGATGTTCTAGTTCTCACGAGTAGTGTGTTCCTCCTCGGTTTCACCATTCTGAGGGGGGCTGTCGATGCTGACGTTGAAGATTGTGCCGCCACAAAAAGGAGGGAGAGGAAGTAGTTCGGTGGTGGTTTCGGCGACGGTCTCCATGGAGCCCTAGGACTCAGGAGTCTGGATTCTCCTCCAGGATGGTTTGGAGGGATGCTCCAGGGCATCGGCTGACATGTAGCATGTTGATGGTCGACGAAGACTGGTCGGCGATTTGGTCAGTGAGAGGATGGACATCTCTAGCCTGGTTGGCAAATTTGCCCCTTAGGGCATCTTGGTAAGTGGCGGCAACATTGGTGAACCCAAAGGGTAGGGCCGTAACCCTTAGAGTTTCCCAAGTAGCCTCTGATAGATCTAGATCAGAGGGTGGTCGGCGCTGAACCAGAGTGTCTAGAGCTGATTCAGCGATGGAGAGGCAATCGGCGAGCTTCAGACCAACCTGATCGATGGATGCAATTAGATTGTCATTGTTTATCTACCTCCTCTGGTAGAGAGGAAGCGGGTGGTGAGTTATCGATGAAGGCGACCTCGGAGGCGGGTTCGAGATTGGATCTGTAGTCATAGGTGCTGGGGTGATCGGTGCAGAATCGATCTACAACTCCATCAACATTGATGATCCACGAGATCGATCTGACCGTGAAGATCTAGCCAGGCTAAGGGAGGGACGAAGAGCCTGCGGAACATACCATCTTGTTTAATATAGAAGCAGCACACACCCCCCTACCTACACGCCAACTATCGATAGAATATCATCGGTAGTCCTCCAAGGGGTATCCCACGAAGGTAGATTGATCGGCAGAGAGGCGTGTAATCGAGAACAAGAAGGCAACAGAGACACACGAGTTAGACAAGTTTAGGCCATTAGTATGACGTAATACCCTACTCCTATGGTCTATTGGATTGCATTGGCTATCGTATGATATTGCATGAGTTTGGAGGGGGTCCCTGCCTACCTTATATAGTCTGGGGGGTAGGGTTACAAGTCGGTTAGATCTGAGAGATAACCAAAAAGTAATAATAGATTATATGAATCTTGGGATCATACGTATCCTAACAGATCTCGTAGTATCTTTAGAATATCTTCTCAGTGTCTTGTAGGAGACGCCGAGCAGCATTGTGCCCCGCAAGGCTTCATCTTGTGGGCTAGGCCACCCCTGGGGGTGCAGCCCATGTGGTCTACCATGGGTATCCGGGGTCGTACCCTCCATAGGTAGTGAGTCCAAGAACACTAGAATTGATGAGTTATGTGATGAGTTGAGAATTAGACATTAATGTTCGGCCAAGTACACTCCACAATCAAATGACCTTGTTGAGAGGAAGAATAGAACCTTGATTGACATGGCAAGATCAATGTTGAGTGAGTACAATATGAGTCATTCATTTTGGGCTAAAGCAATCAACATGGCTTGCTATTATAGCAACCGACTCTATTGTCACCCAATGATGGAGAAGACACCATGTGAGCTCTTGAATGGTAGAAAGTCCATCATTGCATACTTTTAGGTTTTTGGTTGCAAATGCTATATATTAAAGAAAGGCTCAAGATTGAGCAAATTTGAGAAGAAGTGTGATGAAGGCTTCTTGCTTGGTTACTCCACTACTAGCAAGGCTTATAGTGTTTGGAATTTGGCTAGTGGTAGTCTTGAGGAGGTTCATGATGTTGAATTTGATGAAACCAATGGTTCCCAAGAGGAAGATGAGAATATGGATGATGTAAGAGGCACTCAATTGGCTAATGCAATGAAGAAGATGGATGTTGGTGATATAAGGCCTAGAGAAGTGATTGAAGTTGAAGATGGCAAGGATCAAATGCTCTCTATCTCAAATGTGCAAGCAAGTGGCTCACATGATCAAAATCAAGCTAGTACAAGTGGTGCTCAAGTGCAAGATCAACAACAAGTGGCTAGTTCATCATCTCAACCAAATGATCAACAAAATGCAAGCAATCAAGTTCAAGTGCTCCAACCAACAAATGTTGCAATAGATCATCCTTTGGACTCCATAATTGGTGATATCTCAAGAGGTGTGCAAATAAGATCAAGATTGGCATCATTTTGTGAACATTTCTCATTTGTGTCATCCATTGAACCAAAGAAGATTGATAAAGCATTGAAGGATGTTGATTGGGTGAATTCTATGTATGAAGAGCTAAACAACTTCACAAGAAATTAAGTATGGGAGTTAGTTGAGAGGCCTAAGGATCATAATGTGATTGGCACCAAATGGGTCTTTCAGAACAAGCAAGATCAAGATGGGATAGTTATAAGGAACAAAGCAAGATTAGTGGCTCTAGGTTACACCCAAGTTGAAGGTCTTGACTTTGGAGAAACTTATGCCCGGTTGCAAGATTGGAAGCAATTAGGATCTTGTTAGCCTATGCTTGTGCCCACAACATCAAGTTGTACCAAATGGATGTGAAAGTGTATTTCTCAATGGGTACATCAATGAGCTTGTGTATGTTGAGAAACCTCCTGGTTTTGAAGATGAGAAGAAGCCCAACCATGTCTACAAGTTGAGAAAGGCTGTGTATGGATTGAAGCAAGCACCAAGAGCATGGTATGAGAGATTGAGGGACTTCCTACTCTATATGAGATTCATCATGGGAAAGGTTGACACCATGCTCTTCACCAAGAAGATTGGCAAGGACTTGTTTGTGTTGCAAATCTATGTTGATGACATCATATTTGGATCAACCAATCAAGATTATTGTGAGGAGTTTGGAAAGATGATGGTTAATGAGTTTGAGATGTCCATGAGTGGAGAGCTTAGCTACTTCCTTGGTCATTCAAATTAAGCAAATGAAAAATGGTACATTTGTGAGTCAAGGCAAGTACATCAAAGACATGCTCAAGAAGTTTGTAATGGGTGATGCTAAAGCTATTAGTACACCAATGGGGATAAATAGAAACTTGGATAGTGATGCTAGTGGTAACATGGTGGATCAAAAGATGTATTGGTCTATGATTGGAAGCCTACTCTATGTGACCGCATCAAGGCGAGATGTGATGTTTAGTGTATGCATGTGAGCTAGATTTCAAGCCTCACCAAGAAAAAGTCACTTGAAGGCAACAAAGAGAATATTGAGGTACTTGAAGCATACACAAAATACTAGATTGTGGTATCCCAATAGAGCTAGATTTGAGTTGATTGGATATTCGGACTCCGATTGTGCAGGATGCAATGTTGAGAGGAAGAACACATTGAGCACATGTCAACTATTGGGAATATCACTTGTGTCGTGGTCATCAAAGAAGCAAAATAGTGTAGCACTGTCAACCGCCAAAGCGTAGTACATTTCGGCTGGTAGTTGTTGTGCTCAATTACTTTGGATGAAGGCTACTTTGAGTGATTTTGGAATAAAGTACAAACAAGTGCCATTGCTATGTGATGATGAGAGTGCCATGAAGCTCACCAACAACTCGGTTCAACATTCAAGAACAAAGCATATAGATGTTCCGCCATCACTTCATAAGAGATCATCAATAAAAAGGGGACATTTGCATTGAGAGTGTGGGCACCGAAGATCAACTTGTCCGACATATTCACCAAGCCACTTGATGAGAAGAGGTTTTGCAAGCTAAGGAATGAATTGAACATACTTGACTTCTCAAACATGTGTTGATGCACCCCCATATATGTGACATGCCTCTCCTTCAAGCAAAGCAAGGTAAAATTGATTGACATATCATTCATACTTTGCTAAGGACTTGTTTAGTGCATCTAGTCATTCCTATCATGTCTTAGGCCCATTCATGAAAATCAAATGAAATTGATGATTGTATGGTACCACTATTGCTTCTATGCTTGAAATGATCTAGTGGTACATATGAAATGTTTGTGGGCTTGTGAACCTAGTGTTTGATCTAGAGAATGAGCTATAAGTGTTTAACTCAACATGGACAAGATAACCCTTGAATTGAGGAGGGAAGAAGCTTGTCCTTGGATCAAACCGAGTTAAATACTTTTGCAAGTGATCTAGATTGAACCAAATATGGGAAAATGATCCTCACTTAACATGGTTTCACCCCAACCTATCTAAAATTTGATCTCACCTTTTGTGGTATTTGATGCCAAAGGGGGAGAAGTAATTGACAAAGATAGTGATAGGGGGAGCAAATGACAAAGTAAAGGGATCAATTAAAATTTGAAGCACACAAGTAGGGGGAGCAAGCTCATAAACTTGTATATTGCATTTGAATGCGCATTACATATGTTTGCTTGCATGGCACAAGTTTTAAATTTCATATCCATGCTTGTGTGGTGTATGCTAGATTGTAGAAAATGATTGATGATATGAAGACTAGCATGCATAAAATAGCTAGACACTTGAATTGATCTTACAAGTGGTACTAGAGCCTTGTTTATAATGTTGATCTCATGAGGCATCTAGTGGTTGTAGTTTTCATATGGTATCTAGCGAACCATTGTGCTAAGGATGGTGTTCAAATGGCAACTCCGATTGGTATCACGCTTCATAGGTCCATTCCTTACACCTTAGCATCATTTGGTAGTCATCACTCTCCCACACTTTCTATCAATGCATATGTGCAAGCTTTCAAATCCAAACTCTTAGCATATATGTAGGGGGAGCTAATGCTACCAATTTGGGTTTATGAAACTTGTCCATATCCTTTACACATGAAAAAATGCTTGGGCAAGCAACATGAGTCCAAAAAGATTTTATTGAATATCTTTGTGAAGGGTTGTCATCAATTACCAAAAAGGGAGAGATTGAAAGCCCTAGTTTAGTTTTGGATAATTGATGAAACCCTAGGACTAACCTTTAAGCTAAGTGTGTGATTAGATAAGATAGTCCAATCCAAGTGGTGGAGCTAGATGATGGTCATGGTGAAGGTGATGGCCACAAAAGAGATGATCAAATGCTCCAACTTAGAAAAGAAGAAAGAGAAAAACAAAAACCAAGAAGATCAAGGCAAAGGTATCAAATAGGTTTTTGTTTTGGTGATCAAGACACTATAGAGAGTGTGATCATGTTTAGGATCGATAGCCAGTACTATAAAGAGAGGTAATATTTGGCTAAACGGTTATCGAGTGCCATTAGGTGACATGATTCTTGCATATGAATTAGGGACCTAGTGTGCTAACATTTGACTCATGAAAATTGCTTGAAAAAATGCTAACACACAAGCACACAAGTTCTACACTTTGTGGTTAGCAACTTGGAAGCAAGGGTGAAGAGGTTGAGGAGATAGAAAAAGAAAAGGAGGCAGTGGGGTACTGACCGGATGTTGGTTGTGGGCTGACCAGATGCGTCCGGTACTAAACCCTAACTCTCGGGCAGCGACGCAGCACTGATCGGATGCTGCACCTAACATAGCCTGTGCATCTGGTCATGTGACCCTAGAGAGCTTTGCAGTGCGAGGAAACGTCGGACGCTAGTGGCAGTGTTGGACCTAGATGCGTAGGGGGTGCATCAGGTCGTCGCTGACATAACTATCCTGCACGAGCCTAGTACTAACAGGACTCAGGGGCGCGTCTAGTCACTTATGATCTGACATGTCCGGTCAACAAAAACTAGCTCTAGAACCTTTCTGTTGTCGACCTAACGCTCGGTGGTTGAGAGTCTGGTTGTTCTAGCATAGAGTCCAGTCATGACTTAACGTTTCGCACGACTGAGAGATGACCATTGAGATCTAACATGTAGGATTTAAAAGGAGGACACATGGTGGCCATTAGTCGACCGGACTCAGCTGACTAGACACTAGGGTCCATCCGGTTAGGTGCGTCTAGTCACTGCCTGCATAGAGCAATGACTCTATTTGTTTGAGGGGCTCTATAAATAGCTCTTGGCCTGGCTTAGGGCTCACTCTCTTGGCACTTTGACATTCTTAACATCCTTGTGAGCCTAATCAAACACCTCCCACTCATCACCATCATGGATTCATCATCATAGTGAGATTGGGAGTGATTCCTAGTGCATTTGCTTGAGTGATTGCATCTAGTGGCACTTGGGGATCATTGTGGCTGTAGATTTCTTGTTACTCTTGGTGGTTGCTGCCACCTAGATGGCTTGGAGCAGTGGAGGAGGATCGACATGAGTTGGTGATTGTTCATGGCCATCTCTCGATGATTGTGAGGGGTCTTGTACCTTCCCTGTCAGAGTGCCCAAAAGGTAACTCTAGTGGATTGCTTGTGTCATTGAGTTACCTGACATGTGGGTAGGTTCTTAGCAGCGTCCATTGGTTGGACTAGGTTTGTGAAACACCTATTAGCCGCCGAACCACCAAGTGTTGGTCGGACATAATGGGAACTAGCGTGCTGGCAAGCACGTGAACCTCGAGAGAAAATTGGTGTGGCACTTGTCTCTTGGATATCTCCCGGTGATTGAATTGTATTCATTGATTGGTTCATCTCCCTCTACACAGTAGTATAATCATCTCACTCACTCTTGCATTTACTTCCTAGTGTGGCTAAGCTCTTTAGTGTAGTTAGTTTTGAGAGCTAGCTTCTTCTTGTGTAGTTTGGTCAGTGCGGCTCTTTAGTCTAGTCTTTGTGAGCTCACTAACTTTGAGAGTAGTGACATAGGCTGTGTGAACCTAGAGATCATAGCAAGTAGAATTGTTGGTATAGGTGGCTTACAACCCTTGTAGAGCTAGAGCAAAATTGCATTTCGCCTTTTAGGTTACTAACCTTGTGCTCTAGTGAACTTGTAGAGATTTTTATTGGCTATTCACCACCCTCTAGCCATATTAGGACCTTTTCACCCAGCATCCTCAACAATGAGGCCAAGGATAGAGGACAAGGTGACAATGATCCCAATAGATTCGTCGCAATGGCAACAGGCCACAGTCTCAAAATGACATGGGTATCAACATTGACATCGTTAACATGCCAGATGCCAAGCTCGATGCTTACAATTCGGTCACCATCTAGGAGAACTACGATGATGATGAGGTTTAGGATGACCTCTCCCCCCTAAGGGAGTGCTACATGGCCAACACTCAAGATGGTTGACACCCGGAACACTTGGTAGAGGACAATGTAACCGATCGATCTCCTCTTGGACTCCTCTGGGAGAGGATATGCCAATGAACAATCAGTGCCTTGAGACCAATGAGTAGGTGTGCACATAGCTTCTCGGCAACATCGACATGTTGGCCACCAAGAACACCAACCTTTGCTGATGGTACCATGCTCTTGAAGCGCAACTCTGACAGTGAGGCCACAATGTCGACAACACTGATACTGTAAGAAGGCAATGATGTTTGGGTTCACCTGAAGGCTAGTCAAAATTTGGTAGCAACGATGCAAGTGATCAACGACATGCCAAAGACCTCATATAAGGAGGGGCGACACATGCTCCCTAGGGTCCAATCCCTGATCAGAATCATGGTGGCAGCAACTACTTGAGTAGAGCCACTCATGTGCAAGTGCATCTTCAGACTCATTAGTCGTTGCCTCGATGGAATACGAGGGCTCAAGACCACTCCAAGGAAAGAGGAGGCGAATCATGACCTAAGGACCAACCACGACACTCTATCCACCATTGTATGAGCAAGAATAGAGACGCTCATGACACCATCAATGCATGATGATGTACAAACGAGGATCATGATTACAAATACCAGTGGAGGGACAAGGTGAAGAATAAGGGTGGCAACTGCATGCCACCTCAGGACCCACATCGGCAAGACGAGCATGAGCACTCATCCATTGGTGAATAGAACCCAAGAAACCCAAAAGAGCAAACCTCTAAGAGCTACTAGTCTAGGACTCCTACAAGCGGGGTCACTCGCTTGCATGGATCAAGTCGAGTGCCTTTGGGAAGGAAATATGGTCAACCTCGATGCTATTGACCTTTTGGGCACCGCATAGGTTCTCGAGATACAATGAAAACTCAAACATGAAGAACTAGGCTCGTGGCACAATACATCTCCATATACCTTTCCAAGTTAGCCAAATCATGGCTCGAACACCTTGATGAAGGCACCATTCGAGACTGGTCTGACCTCGAGAGTGTTGGTGGTCCTTAACTCACACTTTTAAACACCAACATTTATATAAAATCCATCCAAATGAACACTAAACATAGAAATAGGGCTCATAACTAACAAGGTTCCACGAGTTTTGGTGATTCATCAATTGCAGGAGGACATGTTGGAATAACAAGGAAAACACACCAAAATACGCAATTGGACATGGCATAACATCACCCGACATGAGCCTAGGGGGAGAAGGCCCACTTACCAGGGAAATCAGGGCCCTATCACAAGGAGAACAAGGCCCAAAACCCAAAGCAAACATGATCCAAATGGTGCCAAACTTTGCAGGGGTGGCCCATACACTCCTAGAGGCCCACACACCAAAGATCCCTCCAAATATTCCCTACAAACCCCCATAGGAGGTTGGTTTGGTGCTTTCCATGTGGAGATGAAACATCTTTCAAAGACACCCCTCCTCTCCACCTATAAAGGGAGGCTCCCTCCTCATTTGAACATCACACAAGAGAGGAAGAGCACCAAAGAGCAAGAGCAAGAGCATCACTCCATGGGCTTAGGCCCTAGCTAGCTCTAGCAAAATAGTAGGGAGAGATGCGAGGGAAGAGTACGGGGAAGGGCTAGGTTTGTCAGTGTCTCCCCACCTTGTACCATGATGAATAGATGTGCCTCAACGGGATTTCCCGCTAAGTGAGTATTCGTGATTCTTTTGGTATAAAGTCTTTGAGTAGTTAAGCTATACTCTTACTTGTTTGTGGGTTCAGTAGTCCATCCCCATGGAGGATGCTCTAGTAGAGGACTCCTGATAAAGACGGATGTTCCTAGCTGACGCTAAGGTAGTAGTCGATAGCATAGACGTGGTGTCTAGGCTAGAGGCTACCTTCGTTTGCCTCGTATTCTGTGGCAGAACCTCCTAAATTATAGGGCCCACATGCACCTGTCATTGATCGACTGACCTTTGACATTTATGCACATGTTTCCGTTAACTTAAGAAGATTGTCGGGTGTCCTCGGGGAACCCCGAATCATCCACGATTTCCGAGCAGGATCACATTACAAAGTCATTGTAGTATTACAACATTTATTCAAATATCAATACTAGAGTAAAAACAGCGGAAGTCTTACTGATAACATAGTTTACAAACCAGATTGTTTCAAACCTTACAACCTAAGTTCGATACTTATTACAAACCATAGTAGTAGTGGAGTGGCATAATTAACATATACATAACACACAAAATAAACATCCTACCCAAGGATCACACATTTACTTCTCATCATCAGAACGAACAATAGTCATGCAGCACGATCCAAAACAGATCTGCTCATGAGGCTCACCTACAACAAGGGTCAACGAACCCTGAGTACAAAAGTACTCAACAAGACTTAACCGAAATATTAACTGATAAACTTAGGAATGCAGGCTCAGGGATTCAAGGTATAGCTTTAACAATAATCAAAGTTCTTTTGCGTAAAAGCTCTTTTAACAAAATTCTTTATATAGAAAACTTCATAAGAATTATATACAAAGCTGACACGATCCGTGTTGAGATCATGAAACTTTATATCCAACACCCTCACAAGCCTTATTCGAGTTCCAGTTATTAATACTACGATGATGAACAGTGAGTTGAGTCTCCATAACCGAGGAGCAACGACGATTCGAAACCGATTAAACCCAGCTGGGGATTCCAGACCACACGACATATGTAGGTCCCCGACCTACATATACCAACCTACCCTCAGGATCCTCTAAAACAAGAACGGGTCCAGCGCCACCCGAGAATACAGTACTCCACCATTCCAGCCCATGGCCATGTGGGTACACGCTACTCTCACCATCTCTCCACTCCTAGTGCGCGAGTAGCCATTCTCATAATAGAATAGCCGAGCAAAGGCTTACCGGAGTATGTGGTTAGTACTACAAAGTCTCACCTCATGCAATTCAACAACGGTACGGGCCTTAATCGACACAGGCGAAATGAACCCGCTCACAAGACCTCCATGTCTTGTGGCTCACACACACCGAGTCCACCCGGTCTAGATTTATTACTCCACATCCCCATATCACATGATAACATAAGTAACCAAGGTTCCATTAAAAACTTGCAGGTGGCAGGTAATCACCTGACTTTCATTGTTCTACGCATAGCTAAGCAGAACTAGGCATATACGAATTTAAAACTGGTAATATGGTAAATATGGAATAACAAGGGTGGTAATGCACCAATTAGGCTCTCACTTAACTCTTAATCACTTAATGCAGTAATGGAAAGCAAAAGCGAAATTAATTTGTAAAACACAAGGTAGGGTTGTATGCATCCGGGGCTTGCCTTTGTTGATGGAAAAGTCCGGTTCCTGTGACGTTTCACAAGTATTCGATCCGACCTCAACAGACGGATTAACCTCCTCAACAACTTGATTAACTACCACGTGTTCACCTTCGTTCACTACACATAATAAAAATGCCATGTTTAACATGATGCGGAATACGAAACATGATGCTCGATGATGGATGCAAAAATTAACAATTTGAATACAACTTTCCTTAGCGGTACAGTTGCAAGTCAAACAACTAAATCTTTTTCGTAACACATACATCAATTGCCAAGGATCATTATCAACTAATGACCCAAGGACATCACTCAATCCAAAATTTCAAACAAATCCTAAATCATTAAAGGTTACTATTTGCTTGTATGAATTAATTATTTAATTCAAAATTATGAAATAAATCAACTTATTCTAATTGAGCTCAAAATTTTAGTAAATGTTCATTACATGATAAGTAAGTGGCAAAACAAATTTCATAATTTTTGGACAATTAAATAAGCCTAGAAAAATCATGGAAATCCATTTATTAATAAATTGAGCAATTTTTATCACATTCAAAAAATAGCTGAAAAACAATATTTCATATTTTCTTAAATAATATACGTCACATAGAGGCCACACAAAAATTTTCATAATTTTAGGAGCTCTAAATAAATCTATACAAAAATAACAAAAATAGATACTATTCATTCATTGCTGAAAAATAGAAAAATCCATTTTTGAACTACGCAGTCACTGACAACCCGACCCCACCTGTCATCCCTAACCTCGCACGTTTGACCACGACGGCGACGGCGCTGACCGACGTAAACTCGTCGACGGTGAGTCCAACGGCGACGGCCAAAGTACCAAAATGATCACCAAGACCAGGCGCATCGATTGACGTCCCTATCAGCACTGATTACGGCCCTATACTAGCTCGTCGTCGGCCATGGCGGACACGATGGCACAGCAGCGCTACGCCAGCGGCGTGCAACCGGTAGAGCTCAAACAAAGGATCCAGGAAGCACCAGTGGCTCACCCCGAACGCGTTGAAGCAAGGAGCGAGGTCGGAGAAGCAACGGAGAGACGTGACGACGATCATGGTGATCACGGCGGATCAAAGATCGTCGGTGAGGAAGAACCGGCGACTGCAGTGGTCAAAATTAGCAACCAACTATGGATTAAGTACCACAGCATCGAAATGAAATGGAATCAACCAAAACCAGGGACGAAGATGCACCGTGGAGCTCTGGCCGCGGCGAATCGTGCTCGGCGGAGGAGTTGTCGGCCGCGAGGAAGAAGACGATGCAACTCGAGTTCCCGACGAAGACAAGCCGAATTGGTGGATCGGCTGGATGCGCAAGGAGTAAGCGAAGTTGGAACTAGCTTATCAGCGATGGTGGAGCACAACAACGACGGTGCGGGCTCGCCGGAGATGAGCAAGGTGACGGGAAAAACAGAGCAAGAAGAAAGGGCAAAGACAACGGCGGCTCAGGCTACAAAGGGGGCCAAGAAGCTCGAGGAAGCTGCGTTGTGGCCTTCACCGCGCCAACGCGACGCCAAAACGGCCACGAC